>NW_027169479.1:75000-80000 GCF_036898095.1 Palaemon carinicauda
CAAGTGGATATGTATTCCCAAGATAGAATTCGGTATTAAATGCATTTCGTGGGTGACATTTACATTAATTAAAATCACGTGTGCTTGTGATATATGTTCATTAAAATAACCACGTGTTGCAAACTCACGATTCAGCTATCATGGTGGAGATGGGTCTATTTCAAGTCTATGAACAGAATCCTGAATTCGACAGGAATATGTAGGGGGACTTGTCATAAACTTTTTAGTCTCTCTTGATAGCTGAGTCGGTAGGGTCCCTGCCAGCATAGTTTCAAGCCGTACAGGTGGTGGTTCGAATCACCACCCGGCCAGAAGCTGTTACCATAAAATGAATTCCAAGTGGATATGTATTCCCAAGATAGAATTCGGTATTAAATGCATTTCGTGGGTGACATTTACATATATATATATATATATATATATATATATTATATATATATATATAAATTGTATGCACGCACCCATTTATTTCCTATGGTTAAAACTATCCAACCGCATTGTTAATCTATTTAGGTATTCTACCTGAACAGGGGTTGGCCGCAGAGAATAAAAAAAAAAAAATCACTGTCCACTTCGTACATCAAAGTTCTGAATCGTGAATTAAATCTTCTTTTCCATTAGCTGCATCATGAGGAGTTTATCGAACTCCTTTAAATCCCCTGCGCCATTCACATCTCAAGCAACAGCTTGAATATTATTATTATTATTATTATTATATCTTAAATGCCATTCACGCATCCTTTCAAATTATATCCGTAGTTCATAGTTCCTCTCCGAGTCAAAGAATTTGTTCTCAAGATTGCGAAATTGGTAAAAGATCGCCCAATGTTCATTGGTCGTGCTTGTGGTCTCTTCCCTCAAACAGATAGGAAAAAAAATAATGGATAAATTATCTGTATTCCGTATTGATGCTAAATTTACTGTTGGTTAATTTTATTATCGAGTTTATTACGTTTTTAATCCAGTTTATTTTTTATTTTATCGGGTTTATTATTCATTTTATTGGTGTTATTACTTTTTTATTGCTGTTATTACTTTTTTTGCAGGGATATTTCTTTATTATCCGGTTGTTACTTTTTATCATGTTTATTACTTTTTCCTTGGGATTATCACTTTTTATCGTGTTTATTACTTTTATATATATATATATATATATATATATATAGACACTTGTTATTTATTATATACAACAGGGTAGATATAACGTTGGATTTGTCCACCCTTACTATTTTATTAGTTCCCGTTTAGCGCTTCAATTCTTTTCTATTTTCAAAAAAAAAAAAAAACTGGAATATCTGAGATTCCCATTCCCACCCCCCCATTCCCATTCCCGCGTGTTTCAACACGCAGGGTTCTGTCGGATTCTGGCCAGCGCGAAGCCTCCATATTTCACTTGAAATAATGATGATATAGCGAGCTCTCTGCTCCGTAATTCAGGCTTAAAGGGACATTACGCTGAATCATTTTTTGAAAGTAAGCCCATTTATAAGCAAAATCCCGGCTTCGAAGTTTTCCCCTCCCCCGCAAAGCCCTAAAGGGGGGGGGGGGGACCTAAATTTCATCCTATTTCACGTGTAATCCGTCCATTTTGGGGGGAAGGGGTTTGGCTATGGGTACATTTTGGGCAAATTTGACCCGGAATGGAAACTGATATGGATGTAAGTGTTTGGTTAACTTAGATTTGAATATTTTTTTTTTTTGACACGAGAAATTTTGAATTACTTTAATTTTTTCACTTGAATAGCATTGAATTAATTTTTTTTAACTCTTAAAAAGTTTTAAATTAATTTTGATTATTTTTTACTTTTGAAAGGTTTCAAATTAATTTGGATTTTTAACTTTGAAAAGTTTTAAATTAATTTGGATTTTTAACTCTTGAAAAGTTTCAAATCAATTTTGATTATTTTTACTCTAGAAAAGTTTTGAATTAATTTGGATTTTTTAACTTGAAAAGGTTCTAATTGATTTGGAATTTTGTCAACTCTTAAAATGTTTTAAATCAATTTGGCTTTGTTTATAATCGAGAAGTTTTGAATTAGATTTTTAATTTTTGTTACCTATAAAAAGTTTTAAATGAGTTTAATATATATATATATATATATATATATATTGTGTGTGTGCGTATATGCATATGTATATGTATATATTTATATATGTGTGTATATATATATATATATATATACTGTATATATATATTTATATATGTGTGTGTATATTTATGTGTGTATATATATATATATATATATATATTTATATTTATATATATGAATGTGTATATGCATATATATATATAGATATAGATATATATATATATATATATATATGAATGTGTATGTATATATATATATATATATATACCTCACATGTATTACATTAATATTTATTAGAAGTTGTCATCGATTAAAATTCAATCCGTAAGTAACTACCTTTGTTGCATGTCAGTAGCCATCTTGGGCTCCTTCTGACATCCTTGTCCAGAACTATTTAACGAAACCCTTTCTTAATCCATTCATAAAAATAATGGCTCTCGTGTTCTTTGATCTTAATGTCTTATTTTATCGTTATTAATGTAATGGCATTGCTATTTCAATTTATTTAATTTGTTTAATGGGTATTTTTTATCGTCGTTATGTCCTGTGACTGTTACTATGTAGATGAAACGTGATTACAGGTAATTGTGTACAGTTGCTAAACGTTTTTATAGCTTAAGGTTTTTTGGCTAACGTTTTTATCGCTAACGTTTTTATGGCTAACGTTTTTATGGCTAACGCTTTTATGGCTAAACGTTTTTATGGCTAACGTTTTTATGGTTAACGTTTTTATGGCCAACGTTTTTATGGCTAAACGTTTTTATGGCTAAAAGTTTTTATGGCTGTTATGGCTGAACGCTTTTATGGCTAACGTTTTTATGGCTAAACGTTTTTGTGGCTACCGTTTTTATGGCTAAAAGTTTTATGGCTAACATTTTTATGGCTAAACGCTTTTATGGCTAACGTTTTTATGGCCTACGACCCGAGAGTCCGTGATTGTAAATATACGTATACTTAAATAATCTTTATTCTTCTATATTATCGTTTGACAATATTCGATATGGAGGGTCCACACACGATAGGAGTGGTGTAAGTAAAAGGCATTGACATATTGTTAATATCAATAGGTAGGTAATTCAGTAAATTAACCATGAGACTTAATAGACTTTTAATAGTTACGTAAACTTAGATATATGAATGTATATATTGAAGCACCGTCAATTTGAAAATCACGGAAGAATGACAGGATGTTATTGTTTTTAAGATGTTTTATTTAATTGCTCATTATTTCTCATATCGTTTATTTATTTCCTTATTTCCATTCCTCACTGGGCTATTTTTTCCCTCTTGGAGCCCTAAGCTTATCGTATTTTGCTTTTCCAAATAGGGTTGTAGCTTAGCTAATAACAATGTTAATAATAATAATAATAATAATAGTAATAATAATTTATTATTATGCTTAATATTATTATTATTATTATTATTATTATTATTATTATTATTATTATTATATCAACCCTTTGCAGAATTTATGTAAAACAAGTCGAAGTGTTAGTTATCTTGCAAAGCAATCGTCCACATAGAATTCCCCCAATATTATCGAGGAAATAACGGCGGGGATGGGGGGGGGGGATTAAATAACGTACATAAACATGCAAAGATTAAAGTAAAACAAATGCAATGGTGCGTAAAGTCTTTGCGTAATACGCATGAAGGTTTTGTTTATATTTATTTTATTTATCAAAAGTAAATATTTTTTCTCCTGCTGGATTAATTTCAACATGGAATTGACGTTTTTTAATAAAAATTACAAAATAAAAACACCGAAGGACTATATTTGAGTGATAAAAATTGTCCCCCCCCAAAAAAAAAAAAATTAAAGTACTATATTTGATAGATATAAAGATTGCCCCCTAAAAATTTAATGGACTATATTTGAAAGTGATAAAAATTGACCCCTGACCCCTAAAAATTTAGTGGACTATATTTTAAAGTGATAAGAATTGCCCCCTGCCCCCTAAAAATTTAAAGGGCTATTTGAAAGTGATAAAAATTGACCCCTAAAATTTTAAAGGACTACACTTGAAAGGGATATAAATTGCCCAAAAAAATTCAAGGATTACAGTATATTTGAAAGTTAGAAATTACCCCCCCCCCCCCCAAAAAAAAAAGTGATAAAAATTGCCAAAATAATCACTTTAAAAGAACTATATTTATATGTGGGCGTTGATGAAATGGTTTCCAAAATGTTCAGCCTCCCAGTGTAAAAAAATATATCTAGTATGGTATTTGTTTTGGGTGATTTATAACCGGTTTGCGGTTGATGCTTTGTAGAGGGAAGGGCTCAGCGCGTGTTCCAAACACTGATTTATTCGTGTTTACTTATTCCTTTTTAGTAAATATTTAGAATAAACACGTATTATTCCTTATTTGTTATTAAGTGGAATAAACACGTATTATTCCTTTTTTTTGTAATTAAGTGGAATAAACACGTATTATTCCTTTTTTTGTAATCAAGTGGAATAAACACGTATTATTCCTTTTTTTTGTAATTAAGTGGAATAAACACGTATTATTCCTTTTTTGTAATTAAGTGGAATAAACACGTATTATTCCTTATTTGTTATTAAGTGGAATAAACACGTATTATTCCTTTTTTTTGTAATTAAGTGGAATAAACACGTATTATTCCTTTTTTGTAATTAAGTGGAATAAACACGTATTATTCCTTATTTGTTATTAAGTGGAATAAACACGTATTATTCCTTTTTTTTGTAATTAAGTGGAATAAACACGTATTATTCCTTTTTTGTAATTAAGTGGAATAAACACGTATTATTCCTTTTTTTGTAATTAAGGGGAATAAACACGTATTATTCCTTTTTTTTGTAATTAAGTGGAATAAACACGTATTATTCCTTTTTTTTGTAATTAAGTGGAATAAACACGTATTATTCCTTTTTTTGTAAT
>NW_027169479.1:83372-85872 GCF_036898095.1 Palaemon carinicauda
AATATCGTTTGGGGGGAAAAGGAAATTCTTTATCCTTCTCTTCCTCTTCCTCTTCCAACAACTATATATGTGAGGTTTTATGGAAAACCATTTTGTTATTGTCAACTTTTAATTGCCTGGGGTTTCTCAGCTTTTATGGCTATGCTCTTTAATTTCTTTATTTCTTTTAATGTTCTTCTTGGTTTTATGGTGGTACTGAGTTTTCGAGAGTCCAATTAATTGCAGTGTTGGAACTGACGTTAATTATGGTATGGACTTTTGATTTTTTTTTTTTCAATCTCGTCAGAATTTAATTACGTTTGGGTTAGGTTATGTGAGACATTCACAAATATAATTATGTATATATATATATATATATATATATATATATATATATATATATATATATAGATGAAATATATTTTAATGTTGTTAATATTTTTAAAATATATTTTAATTGTTCATTACTTCTTATATCGTTTATTTATTTCCTTATTTCCTTTCCTCACTGGGCTATTTTTTCCCTGTTGGAGCCCTTGGGCTTATAGCATCTTGCTTTTCCAACTAGGGTTGTAGCTTAGTAATGATAATATATATATATATATATATATATATATATATATATAATATATATATATATATATACATATATATATATATATATATATATATATATATATATATATATATATATATATATATATATATATATATATAAAAACAACAAATGCAGCCGTTTATAGTCCACTGCAGGATAGTGACCTCGCACATACCCTTATTCATCTTTGGGATTTGGCCATTTTTATTACCATGCTGGTCACTGTGGATTGTCGATTGTGGGAAATTTTTGTCTGATCGGCCACAGTAAACCAACCTAGTATGGGTGCCGTGACTAGTACAGCTTTCCTGATCATAGCGATACACATACCCATTCACATCGTTAAGGTGTGTCTGTTTGTGTCTGTTTGTGTCAGGGTTATTTTCAATTATCTATCGAATTGTTTCATTTTAAAAAGGTGTAATAATGAAATGCACTTAAAAATAGATTATGAATATTTGGCTGATCTTCAAAGTTAAGATTTCGAATGAATTTTCCACATTGCTGACACTGAAATATTCAATCTGTGTTCAGGTGAACTATTTTATGCATATCTTCATATATATGCCTATGTTTAGCGAAATATTTTCTTCTCTTTAACATGGCATTAGGTTCTTCTGAGGAGTCGTTTAATTATTTATTTATTTTTTAATCAACGTTGTTTGAACTTTGACCTTATGACGTGTAAGCATCTTTTAATTACTGGTGTATTGTAACAAGGATATCCTAACGTTGTTGACCCCCTTTTCCGGAGGGTCCTCTCTCTCTCTCTCTCTCTCTCTCTCTCTCTCTCTCCCTCTCTCTCTCTCTCTCTCTCTCTCTCTCTCTCTCTCTCTCTCTCTCTCTCAATGCTCTGAATGGTTGGATAATTTGACCTTTGGGGTAAGGCAAGATTAATCTTTTATGTACCTAGCCAGTCTTGTGAATGGTTCCTCTTTAAAAGAAAAATGTCGCCCAAGAAAGAAATAAAATTATTAAGAGCTTATTTTTTCTTGATTTCAATTAATTCAATTTGAGTTTTTTTGGTTCATGATGCAGTATGGTGGAGTTTTGAGTATATGTAGATGACCCACGAATGAGGGAGGGGGGGGGGGAGGTTCCTTTAGGAAAGTGAGGTTGGATTTCTTTGGAAAGAAGTAAAGAAACTTTCTTTAGGAAAGATGTAAAGAAATTTTCTTTTGGTGAGAAGTAAAGAAACTTTCTTTAGGAAAGATGTAAAAAAACTTTCCTTTGGTAAGAAGTAAAGAAAACATTCTTTTGGAAAGAAGTAAAGAAACTTTCTTTTGGAAAGAAGTAAAGAAACTTTCTTTTGGAAAGAAGTAAAGAAACTTTCTTTTGGAAAGAAGTAAAGAAACTTATTTTAGGAAAGGAGTAAAGAATTTTTCTTTAGGAAAGGGTTAAAGAAGCTTTGTATAGGAAAGATCTAGCAAAAGTTCTTATAGAAAAGAGAAAGTTAACTGCTTTTTGGGAAGAGAAATTGAACCTTTACGCAAGAGTGAGCTGGCTTTATTTAAAAAAAGTTAACTTTCTTTTAGGAAAGAGAATGGGGACTTTCTTTTAGAAAAGAGAATAGTAACTTTTCTAGGAAAAGGGTGTAAAATTTCTTTCAGGAAAGAGGGCAAAACTTTTCTAGGAAAAAGAAAGTGAGCTTATTTTAGGAAAAAGAGTGTTATATTTAAAAAAAGAAGCAACAATTTTTTTTTTTTTTTCCGACGGCTGAAAAGGAGCTAGAGTTCTTGACCTTAGAAAGTCGACGAGGGCAGTATCATTGGTTGGATCGATTATCTCCAAGTTCAATTCTCACTTCAACGGAACAATTAAGAATCACCTTTTAATATAAAAACATTATTAAAAAACTGACGCAAAATTAACTATACATTGCAATTCTGGTAAATGGATACCTAGATATTTACATTTTTTGCA
>NW_027169479.1:95872-138431 GCF_036898095.1 Palaemon carinicauda
AATTCAGGTTCTCTAGAAAGGTCTGCTGAATATGAGTCTCCTCGGTAAACCGCTTTCCCCTTCCTTGTAGCTCTGCACTGGCTTCCAGAAAAAATATGTTCTTTGCTCAATATGTATTCTGTATGATTTATTTTTATAATCTCTCTCCTCTCTCTCTCTCTCTCTCTCTCTCTCTCTCTCTCTCTCTCTCTCTCAAATGGTATTGGAGAACTCTTTACGTTTTCTGAGGCCATTATGAATATTTCTCGCTCTTTAATCCACTTGCGAAATTTTGGGAAAGAGAATATAATCCCTTTGTAGGAATTTACCCAATATTCTCTTGTATGTTTTCCTTTGTGTATAATAATTACAAAAACAACAACAACAACAATTATAATAATAATCGTAGGCTATGACATCCTCGAAATGTGAAATCAATCGGTCAAGTATTTGAAAAATTGTCTTTAAAATTTTTAAACATTTTCTCCAGGATGTGGTTGCATTGATACAGGCGGTGCTTCGGACCTTTCGTTCTCTCTACCCTGACCTTTTATTTCATTATTGTATTGTCTGTTTTGAAACAAACCCACGGTCAGAAATTTTTATGACCTCCCACGCCTCCTGTTTCCCCCACCAAATTTGTTGTCAGCGGCGTTTGTTGTGACAATCGACCTGGATGGGGTCCCAATTTATAGATGGCGTTTATTCTCGACAAGTCAATCGCTCGGAAGGAATTTGTAACGCCATTTCACCATCGGCGTCACTTCCCTTCGTCCGGCTCGCTTTGTCCACAGCAGTACCATGCTTAGTGATACTTTAAGTTTCGATAGCGCCGTTAGGATAAGTGGGAATTTACATCAGGTTATCCACTGCCTCTTCGTATCGTCTAGGTAGAGGGAGAGATCAGACGGTTGCATAAGGGGAAATATGAAAAAGTAATTAGTCTCTCTCTCTCTCTCTCTCTCTCTCTCTCTCTCTCTCTCTCTCTCTCGTCTCTCTCTCTCTCTCTCTCAAATTCTTACTTTTTATCATTTAAATTTTTATTCTTTTTAAAGGGGGTTTTATTTTGTTCAGTTTTTATGAACTATCGTTTCCAATGTTTAATCTCTCTCTCTCTCTCTCTCTATCTCTCTCTCTCTCTCCTCTCTCTCTCTCTCCTCTCTCTCTCTCTCTCTCTCTCTCTCTAAGGTCTTCCTTTTTATCACAAATTTTTATTCTCTTTAAAGGGGTTTTTATTTCAAATATTTGTGTTCAGTTTTTATGAACTATCGTTTTCAATGTTTAATTCTCTCTCTCTCTCTCTCTCTCTCTCCTCACTCTCTCTCTCTCTCTCTCTCTCTCTCTCTCTCTCTCTTCTAAGGTCTGCCTTTTTATCATTGTTAAATTTTTATTCTCCTTAAAGGGATTTGTATTTCAAATATTTGTGCTCAGTTTTTATGAACTAAAGTTTCTAAAATTTACTCTCTCTCTCTCTCTCTCTCTCTCTCTCTCTCTCTCTCTCTCTCTCTCTCTCTCTCTCTCTCTCTCTCTCTCTCTCTCTCTCTCTCTTTGTAAAGTTAGCGCCTTACAAACTTTGCCTTTCCGAGATTAGCCGAGGTTCTAAGACAAGGAGAGAGGCATGTACGGGCAATGCCTTCCGCGTTAAAGTTTCCTTAAATTACAAAGTTTGATCCGAGCGCGAAGAAGTCGGATTTGGACATGTGGCCGCATAATTACACTTTGAAATCCTCCTTAAAACCCCCTTCCTTCCTCCTTTTATCCCTCCTTCTCACCCTTTTAACCCCTCCGTCCCCCTTTTACCACCGACTCCCCTTTTAACTCCCTCCTTCCCCCTTTTACCCCTCCTTTCCACCGTTTACTCGTCCTTCCTCCTTTTATCCCTCCTTCTCCCCTTTTACCCCTCCGTCCCCCTTTTACCACCACTCCCCTTTTACTCCCTCCTTCCCCCTTTTACCCCTCCTTTCCACCGTTTACTTCGTCCTTCCTCCTTTTATCCCTCCTTCTCCCCTTTTACCCCTCCGTCCCCCTTTTTACCACCACTCCCCTTTTACTCCCTCCTTCCCCCTTTTACCCCTCCTTTCCACCGTTTACCCCCCTCCGTCCCCCTTTTACCACCACTCCCCTTTTACTCCCTCCTTCCCCCTTTTAACCCTCCTTTCCACCGTTTACTCGTCCTTCCCCCTTTTACTCTTCCTTCTCCTTTACCCCTCGTCCCCCTTTTACCGCTCCTTCACCCTTTTACCCTTCTTCCCCCTTTTTACCTCTCCCTCTCACCACTCCTTCCCCCCTTTTTACCACTCCTTTCCCCTTTTACCGTTCTCCCCCACCCTTTTACCTTTCCTCTCTTTTGCCCCTCCTTTCCCTTTAACCTTCCTTCCACCTTTAACCCCTTCGTCCCCCTTTTAGCCCTCCTTCCCCCTTTTACCCCTCCTTCCCCCTTTTAACCCTCCTTCCCCCTTTTACCACTCCTTCCCAATTTTAATCTTCCTTCCTCTTTTACCCCTCCTCCCCCTTTTACCCCTCCTTCCCCTATTACCCTCCTTCCTTCCTTTTACCTCTCCTCCCCTTTTACCACTCCTTCACCCTTTTACCCCTCCTTCCCCCTTTTACTCCTTACCCCTCCTTCCCCCTTTTACCCTTCCTTCCCCCTTTTACCCTTCCTTCCCCCTTTTACCCTTCCTTCCCTCTTTTACCCTTCCTTCCCTCTTTTACCCTTCCTTCCTCCTTTTACCCCGTCCCCCTTTTACCCCTCCGTCCCCCTATTACCCCTCTTTCCCCCATTTACCTCTACTTCTTCCCTCTTTTACCACTCATCTCCCCCTTTTACCACTCATTCCCCCCTTTTTACCACTCCGTCCCCCTTTTACCCTTCCTTCCCCCCTTTTATTCTTCCTTCCCCCTTTTACCCCTCCGTCCCTCTTTTACCCTTACTTTCCACCTTTAACCCCTTCCGTCCCTCTTTTACCCTTACTTCCCCCTTTTACCCTCCTTTTCCCTTTTACCCTCCTTTTCCTTTTTACCCTCCTTTTCCGTTTTACCCTCCTTTTTCCCTTTTTACCCCTCCTTCCCCTTTTACCATTCCTATAGTTTCTGTTTACTCTCTCTCTCTCTCTCTCTCTCTCTCTCTCTCTCCTCTCTCTCTCTCTTCTCTCTCTCTTTCTTATAAATTACTTTATTTGAATTTCTCCTACTCTTTCTTTGAATGGTCTCGCACCGTCTGCATCAGCTGGTCCTCTTAATCCGCGCTACAATCCGGAACTCGGACATGGCATGATTCTCACATCTTGATTGGGGGTTGGCGTGTCTCACGAGTGGGGTGGGGGGGGGGGGCGGCTTCCCCCTGACGTATTGGTAGCATCTTCAATTGAAGGGAGATCACTCATTCACGTGAACTCCCATCACAGACTGTTTATCTACAGATTTATTCATTATCATACATTTTTTTAATCTGTTCATCTTGTTTGTCTTAAGCCTAAACCTGTTTTCAAGCTCTTAGATTCTCAATAGACTTGGATGTAATGCTTATTATTATTATTATTATTATTATTATTATTCAAACTATATATATATATATATATATGTATATATATATATATATATATATATATATATATATATATCCAGACACTTGCTCTTCATTATATAGGGGAGATTAAGAAAACCACCAATTCCCATATTCACGTAAACCCTCTACATCTGCTCATACAACAACCTTCAAAAGACATATTTCTTTTAGATGTAAATAGGAAAATCAAACACTCCAGAGTTAGTCTGTATGAAAATAAACATGTGACTATATTATCCCGAAACCGAATGAATGAGAATCATCACTCCACTTGTCGCCGTAACTCAATTAGCATCGGTAGTATGGTAATGGGGGGGGGGGGGGGAGAACCGAACCGCTAGTGGTAATTCTCGACGCGATATAAATACAGTTGCCGACACACGCCAGAAAGTCATTCGGATGCAAATGAATGGAAATCGTATTAAGTTTGCTCTCATTTCTCTGCCCAGTTGCTTGAGAGGTTTTGTGTTTTTTAAAGGCTACAGATAATAGGCTTTATTTTGATTTTTAGGGCAAAATGAATAATCTAGATGGGGAAAATACCTTTAGATATTTACATTTGTATAAACGGGAGTAAGTCTTTAGATGGGATGGCTATTTGAATTTGGGCTAGAAGACCTGACACTTGACCCAAAGAGGCCAATTATGAGCCATGTGGGCTAGAAGACCTACACTTGACCCTAAGAGGCCAATTATGAGCCATGTGGGGTAGAAGACCTGGCACTTGACCCTAAGAGGCCAATTATGAGCCATGTGGGCTAGAAGACCTGACACTTGAACCTAAGTGGCCAATTATGAGGCATGTAAGCTAGAAGACCCTGGCACTTGACCCTAAGAGGCCAATTATGAGCCATGTGGGCTAGAAGACCTGACACTTGACCCTAAGAGGCCAATTATGAGCCATGTGGGCTAGAAGACCTGACACTTGACTCTAAGAGGCCAATTATGAGCCATGTGGGGTAGAAGACCTGGCACTTGGCCCTAAGAGGCCAATTATGAGCCATGTGGGCTAGAAGACCTGACACTTGACCCTAAGTGGCCAATTATGAGGCATGTAGGCTAGAAGACCTGGCACTTGACCCTAAGAGGCCAATTATGAGCCATGTGGGGTAGAAGACCTGGCACTTGACCCTAAGAGGCCAATTATGAGCCATGTAAGCTAGAAGACCTGACACTTGACCCTAAGAGGCCAATTTTGAGCCATGTGGGGTAGAAGACCTGGCACTTGACCCTAAGAGGCCAATTATGAGCCATGTGGGCTAGAAGACCTGGCACTTGACCCTAAGAGGCCAATTATGAGCCATATGGGCTAGAAGATCCTGGCACTTGACCCTAGGAGGCCAATTATGAGCCATGTGGCTAGAAGACCTGGGACTTGACCCTAAGAGGCCAATTATGAGCCATGTGGGCTAGAAGATTCTGGCACTTAACCCTAAGAGGCCAATTATGAGCCATTTGGGCTAGAAGACTTGTCACTTACCCCTAAGAGGCCAATTATGAGCCATGTGGGGTAGAAGACCTGGGACTTGACCCTAAGAGGCCAATTATGAGCCATGTAGGCTAGAAGGCCTGGCACTTGACCCTAAGAGGCCAATTATGAGCCATGTAGGCTAGAAAACCTGGGACTTGACCCTAAGAGGCCAATTATGAGCCATGTAGGCTAGAAGACCTGGGACTTAACCCTAAGAGGCCAATTATGAGCCATGTAGGCTAGAAGGCCTGGCACTTGACCCTAAGAGGCCAATTATGAGCCATGTGGGGTAGAAGACCTGGAACTTAACCTTAAGAGGCCAATTATGAGCCATGTGGGCTAGAAGACCTGGCACTTGACCCTAAGAGGCCAATTATGAGCCATGTGGGGTAGAAGACCTGGAACTTAATCTTAAGAGGCCAATTATGAGCCATTTGGGCTAGAAGACCTAGCACTTGACCCTAAGAGGCCAATTATGAGCCAATTGGGCTAGAAAACCGGGCACTTGACCCTAAGAGGCCAATTATGAGCCATGTAGGCTAGAAGACCTGGGACTTAACCCGAAGAGGCCAATTATGAGCCATTTGGGGTAGAAGACCTAGCACTTGACCCTAAGAGGCCAATTATGAGCCATTTGGGCTAGAAAACCTGGCACTTGACCCTAAGAAGCCAATTATGAGCCATGTAGGCTAGAAGGCCTGGCACTTGATCCTAAGAGGCCAATTATGAGCCATGTAGGCTAGAAGATCCTGGCACTTAACCCTAAGAGGCCAATTATGAGCCATGTAGGCTAGAAGACCTGTCACTTACCCCTAAGAGGCCAATTATGAGCTATGTGGGGTAGAAGACCTGGGACTTGACCCTAAGAGGCCAATTATGAGCCATGTAGGCTAGAAGGCCTGGCACTTGACCCTAAGAGGCCAATTATGAGCCATTTTAGCTAGAAAACCTGGCACTTGACCCTAAGAGGCCAATTATGAGCCATGTAGGCTAGAAGACCTGGGACTTGATCCTAAGAGGCCAATTATGAGCCATGTAGGCTAGAAGATCCTGGCACTTACCCCTAAGAGGCCAATTATGAGCTATGTGGGGTAGAAGACCTGGGACTTGACCCTAAGAGGCCAATTATGAGCCATGTAGGCTAGAAGGCCTGGCACTTGACCCTAAGAGGCCAATTATGAGCCATTTTAGCTAGAAAACCTGGCATTTGACCCTAAGAGGCCAATGTTGAGCCATGTAGGCTAGAAGACCTGGGACTTAACCCTAAGAGGCCAATTATGAGCCATGTAGGCTGGTAGAGGTGGCACTTGACCCCAAGAGGCCAATTATGAGCCATGTAGGCTAGAAGACCTGGGACTTGACCCTAAGAGGCCATTTATCAGCCATGTGCAGTGTGACAACAAGAACAAACGCAGAGGTTTCTAGCCTACTGCAGGACAAAAATGTCTGGACCCCTGCAGGACAAAGGCCTCAGACATGTCTTGGTCATGTCTGGGGTTCGGCTATTCTCACAGTTTTGCTGATCATGGCGTTACACAAACCCTTTCACCACGTTAATGTATCCTCACTCAGAAAGGGTTAAGGAACTGTTAAAGAGGTTGGACAGCAAGATGGAAGAAAAGAAGCAGAGGAGATACAATAGAAGGCTAGAAAGTGAGCACAGCCAGTTCCCAATTGACGTTGCAAAGACATTTTAAATGATGTCTACAGTAGACCGTTTGAGGTGCACTGAAGACACTAGTCCCTTCCTACAGGGAGTTTTTATATGTGAGGATGGGCATACATTTTGCGATCATTCTCTCTCTCTCTCTCTCTCTCTCTCTCTCATGGTGGTACAGCATTTGGTGTATATATATATATATATATATATATTTATATATATATATATATATATACATATATATATATATATATAAATATATATTTATTTATATATATACATATATATATATACATATATATTAATATATATATATATTTATATATATATATATATATATACATATATATTAATAGATAAATATAGATGAGAGTAAACATCATCTTGTTAGTCAATAGATTGTTCAGTAAAATTTTTATCCAAATAAGATAAACTTTTTCAAAATATAGTTTTGAAATTTGTTTTGATCTTACTGCTGGTCTTTGCAACATTTTTTTTTCTCTTTCATGGGCTCGGCTGACCGCCTGGTATACCAATCAGAAATAGAGTTTATACGAACATTTTCCTTTGCTATATCTGAGAAAAACGATTTTATTGAACTTTGAAGGTAGTCTCTCTCTCTCTCTCTCTCTCTCTCTCCCTCTCTCTCTCCCTCTCTCTCTCTCTCTCTCTCTCTCTCTCTCTCCAGGTGTTTTTTCTCAAATTTTTTTCTGTTTTCATGATCTTTAGTTTATATGTTTAATCTCTCTCTCTCTCTCTCTCTCTCTCTCTCTCTCATTTTCATGTGTTTTTTCTCATTTTTGCTCTGTTCTCATAGACTATAGTTTATATGTTTAATCTCTTTCTCTCTCTCATGGTGGTACAGTATTTAGTATATATAAAATTATTTATTAATAGATATATATATATATACATATATATATATATATATATGTGTGTGTGTGTGTGTGTGTATGTGTGTGTGTTTATATAGCCAGACACTTTCTCTTTATTATATAGAGGAGATGAGATTTAGCATAACGCAAAATCATTAAACCATTACCCTTTCGTTGCCTGGATAGCAATCCACGTAAAGAGAATATTAAAAGAAAAATAACGAGAACAGTAAACAGAACAAGGGACAGGGAACACGAAGAACAAGTCGACATCTGAGAAAACTAATACATATATCTGAATATTTTCCACAGAGCTTGACTGACGGTTTGCTGAAATCTGTGCCACCCGAAAAATCGGGCCAAACTCGTCACGAGCAACATTGATAGGTTTGAAATACATGCCAGCAGGAGTGATGCCTGCCTTTCGACCCTCTGGTTCTTTTTGGAGTGTGGGATCACTCTGGCGTATTTTCCTTTATTTTTCATGTAAAATAAAGGACTTGAAAGGGGTTGAGTGGTAGGGACGTGGGTTATTTTCTGGGTCGCAGCCCCCTACTCATGTACAGCGTTCAGGAATGAAGGCTTTGTTTAAAATCTTAGTTTTAGGGTTAAAACCCTTTTTTAATTCTGTTCTTTCATTAATAGTAGAAGTACGGGACAAGACAATGACATAGAGACCGACCTCATGACAATTGTAGCTGTTTCTAGTCCACTGCAGGACAAAGGCTTCAAATATTTTATTTAATTTCTGGGGTTTGGACAGTTTTTATCACCACGTTGTTCAGAGCGGATTGTTGTAATGGTGGGATAATTTTGTCTGATCGCTCACAGCAAACCAACCTAGTATGGGTGGGACGTGATAAGTACTGCTTTACTGATCATGGCGATACGCTAACACTTTCACCACGTTAAGGTATCCCCACTCAGGAAGGAAATACACATACACACAGGCGTATATATATATATATATATATATGTATATATATGTGTGTGTGTGTGTGTGTGTGCGCGCGCGTACCTGTGTGATCAGCGCCTAAGCTGCCTCCACACCCATGCTAGTACCAGATAGGGTCAGGCAATGCCTATGTTCTGCTGTATGAGATCGAAACTGGTGGCAAGTCAAATTGCGTCTGATAAGAATATGAATTGGGCAAAAATAGGCTATGTTGAATCTGCCTTAGCAGTGATTTATCTCTAGGTGAGGTTGAGTAGCGTTACGGAACACCAGTGCTTGGTAATCGCCCTCACCACCCGACTGTTATTCCGTAGGTAGGAAATTAGATACATTTTTGAGATCTCTGTACCGACTTAGACATTTGCTCTTGCACATTACGGGCAATTTTGCGGCGACAGTTCGTCTACTTTTAGCCACCGCTGTCTTCTCCTTCCACCTTCCTTCGTTAGGATCGCCTCGATGTTGTAACAACGTACTGAAGCTGTTAGGTTCCAACAGAGGCGAGGTGAATGGAACTAACTTTTACTCAACAGATAATGAGCTTATATACAAGCACGTGCGAGCAAGAATATCGCAACATTCCAAACAAACTAAAACATATAATGGCAACGTACTGAAGCTGTTAGGTTCCATCAGAGAGGCGATGTGAATGGAACTAACTTTTATTCAACAGATAACGAGCTTATATACAAGGACTTGCGAGCAAGAATGTCACAACATTTCAATCAAACTAAAACATATGATGGCAACGTACTGAAGCTGTTAGGTTCCAACAGAAAGATGATGTGAATGGGACTAAGTTTTATTCAACAGATAACGAGCTCATATACAAGCACTTGCGAGCAAGAATATCAGAAAATTTCAAACAAAGTAAAACATGAGTTTTTATGGTTTATATAGGAAATATTTATTTTAATGTTACTATTCTCACAATGTTTTATTTCTCCTTGTATCCTTTCCTCACTGCGCCATTTTCCCTGTTGGAGCCCCTGGGGTTACAGCATCTTGCTTTTCTATCTAGGATTGTAGCTTAGCAAGTAGTGATGATAATGATAATAATGCCAAGCTTAAAAAGGTTGATCTATTATCTGACCATCCTTTACATTCAGATCTCCCTGGACAATTCTGTCCTGTTCGTAATACTAGGCAGGCAGTTAATTCTAATAGCCAGGCCTTCTCCATCACAAGGCTCAGTACTACACATTATTCTAGAAGTTTTATTCCAGCTGTTACCAAGTTGTGGAATGATCATCTTAATCGGGTAGTTGCATCAGTAGAACTTCAAAAGTTCAAAGTTGGAGCAAATGTTTTTATGTTGACCAGGCTGACATGAGTTTTTATAGTTTACATATGACATATCTGTTTTTGACGTTGTTAATAGTTTATATAGGACATATCTGTTTTGACGTTACTGATTTTAGAATGATTTATTGTTAATTTATTCTTATCATTTATTTATTTCCTTATTTACTTTCCTCACTGGGCTATTTTTCCCTATTGGAGCCCTTGGGCTTGTAGCATCTTGCTTTTCCAACTAGGGTTTTAGCTTGGCTAATAATAATAATAATAATAATAAACTATCATTACATTGTATGATCATGTGTGAAACACGTGCGGTACAGTGTAAAGGAGAGGAGGTTGGGGGGGGGGGGAGCCAGGGATACCGGTGTGAATTATGTCCAGTTATTGCTGTCATTTGTTTATTTCCTTTTGTGTTTACAGAAGAGGATACATCACTCCTGGCATGTACATCTGAGTAAAACTGGTCAGAGTCCTACGTTCCATTCACAAACATGTTCACGTTTTTATCAGAACGTTATTTATGTGCTTATAAAAATCATGGAAAGACGTTGTGTTATTCGTGATATTATTATCTTATTGATTGTGTTTGTTTTCTTAGTCCTAAAGAAAATTTACTTATGACTATCAGGTTCTTTGATGAGCTCAATACCATGTGATGTTTTTATATTCATTGCGTGTACTTCTTTTTCATTTTATTTATCTTCTTACTTGTTGTTGTTGTTCGTCTTCTTTCTTCTTCTTCTTCTTCTTCTTCTCATATTTATCTTCTTACTCAAGTTGTTGTTGTTGTTGTTGTTGTTCGTCTTCTTCTTCTTCTCATATTTATCTTCTTTCTCAACTTGTTGTTGTTGTTGTTGTTGTTGTTGTTCTTCTTCTTCTTCTTCTTCTTCTTCTTCTTCTTCGAGAGAGAGAGAGAGAGAGAGAGAGAGAGAAAGAAAGAAAGAGAGAGAGAGAGAGAGAGAGAGAGAGAGAGAGAGAGATTGTTATTTTGTTTAGATCTAAATGCAAATCGTATCCTGCAATTGATCGTAAAGGCTAATGGATCATTCAGCACCTGTTACAATGACTCGATGCGCTGTGAATGGTTAGGTCCAGGATTAATCATTACTCCCCTAATTGGAGAACCAGGACACTGGAATTCCTGATACACTTCGCTCTGAGGAAGTGCACCGTTTCACACCCTTTCTGAGCGGAGAGTTCCTTTGTGTAGCCCCGGCATCTCTCCCTACACTATCTGTTTGGTTACCCATAGCGGATTAAGTGTTTGATCGGGTTCACATCCTCAGAGTTAGCTGTACCGGAAATTTCTGTGCCCAACTGTACCTACTCAAGGTTTTGTTTGGAACATCTTATTTATATCTTTATTGCCTTCCTTATTGACTATAAGGATAACTATATTTTTTTTTTTACAATAAATAATCTGTAGGGTTATTAGTTCATAGTTTTATTTTTTTAAAGGATTTTATTTCATTTATTATTTTGCCCTGGTATCCTACTATTCTTTTCAAAACTTACTAATTATCTGTAAAAATATTCTGATCTTAGCCGTATTTCAGTAAAATACAGGCGACTGTAATTTGACCATACATTGATATTATATTTTACGGGTTATTTTGCCGTTTATTTTAACGGCACATTTTCAGATTCATATAACAAGTGTAAGGAAGTAATATGTTCCACATCCCCTCCTCTCTACTACAACCAATTCTGTTACATCTTTTCCTGATCCACGTGCGTTGAAAAGCCTTTTTTTTTTTTTTTTTTTTTTTTTTATTAATGGTGAGGGAAAGACGATTAGCTGCGGTTAGTTAATGTGTGTG
Source organism: Palaemon carinicauda (assembly GCF_036898095.1). Classification (NCBI taxonomy): domain Eukaryota; kingdom Metazoa; phylum Arthropoda; class Malacostraca; order Decapoda; family Palaemonidae; genus Palaemon; species Palaemon carinicauda. The sequence goes on from NW_027169479.1 coordinate 107,500, forward strand.
TTTAAGTTGCTGCCTTGACCAATACGAAGTTTTGTGGTTTAGTTACGTTTTTTTGTCTAATTATGTTAAGTTTGAATAATAGATTCCTTGTGTACTTTGGGTGCTTGTGGCGAGGCGTGGGAAAGAGTGGTACCTGCGCTTGTGTTAGTGATATTGCTAATGATGGGAGGCGGCTATTTCTTGGAATCCTTTGAACATGAGAGAGAGAGAGAGAGAGAGAGAGAGAGAGAGAGAATGTTCTTATAGTATTAAGTGTGGAGAGAGATGTCTTTACAGTATTTAGTGAAGAGAGAGAGAGAGAGAGAGAGAGAGAGAGAGAGAGAGAGAATGTTCTTATAGTATTAAGTGTGGAGAGAGATGTCTTTACAGTATTTAGTGAAGAGAGAGAGAGAGAGAGAGAATGTTCTTATAGTATTAAGTGTGGAGAGAGATGTCTTTACAGTATTTAGTGAAGAGAGAGAGAGAGAGAGAGAGAGAGAATGTTCTTATAGTATTAAGTGTGGAGAGAGATGTCTTTACAGTATTTAGTGAAGAGAGAGAGAGAGAGAGAGAGAGAGAGAGAGAGAGAGAATGTTCTTATAGTATTAAGTGTGGAGAGAGATGTCTTTACAGTATTTAGTGAAGAGAGAGAGAGAGAGAGAGAGAGAGAGAGAGGCCTTTATAGTATTTAGTGTCAAGCAAAGGAAATGAGTTTCTGAAAGGAGAAATTCATTTCATTTGATTTTAGCATTCGCGCTCACATCGTATTTAGAGTTTTTCTGGTACGTGAATGTATTGTATAGAAACTTTCTTACTGTATGCATACCCAAATATACCATAGCATGATTTAGACTAAGTTTAGCTAAGTGGTTTTGCCATTTCCATGAACGTTTGATGCTGCAAAAAAAGCTACATTTTTGTCTTGAACATACCTTCAACTATGTTTTATATTTCATAGATAATTCCTTTCCTCTTGTATCATCACTCCTATATTCACTGATTTGCAATAATTTAATTTATAGAATCTGTCTACCCAAAGATTATCTTATTTTGTAGAGAACTTCCTATGATGTTAATGGTCTCTTATATTTCGTTACAACAACTACAAATACAGCTATTTCCAGTCCACTGCAGGACAAAGGCCTCAGACATGTCAATTCATGCGTGGTGTTTGGCCAGTTTTCATCACCACGTTGACCACTGCGGATTGGTGATGGAGGGAGATTTTCGTCTGATCGCTAACAGCAAACTTACCTAATATGGGTGACCCTGACTGATACAGCTTTGCTGATCACGGCGATACGCAAACCTTTTAAGCTATCCCCTTTCATAAAAAACTTTATTACATTAAATTACAAAAGTGCTGTGAACACATCTTGATACATTTAATACAAGAAAAAAGAATGTTTTAGTTTTTTTTTTTTTTTTTTTTTTTTTTTAAGGGAAGGTTGTGGACTCTGTGGGGTGGAGTGTGGGTTTTCATAAAGTGGGTGTTTGCGAACGATTGTCTATTTTTAAGGGAAGAATGTCGGCGTGTGTTCAAATGTCAACTCTCGTAGCATAATTTTCCTGAATGTTCCTCGTATTTTTATACCTGTATCGTTTTTCACTTTTTTTTTTCTGTAACAGGTGTTTTAGACATTTTTTCCGTTGTTTAAAATGTTTACAATGTTAAGTTAAAGAAATTTCGATCTTATAGTTAGATTACAGATGTTTTGATGTCTTTTTTTTTCTTATTAGTTTCTTAGCATGGTTTTGTTCCTGATTTGTATTTCAGCAGGAATACGCAAAACGTATAAGTGGGTTTAACCGCTTGCTATAAGTGGTAACGTGTTTGCCTAGCATTCACGTGGCAGCAGATCGATCCCAGCCCGGGACCTTGAGCTTTAGCTGTTAACTGGGGAGGTTATTGTTGTGGTAGGGCACCACAGTGGGGGTGTTGGGCTTGCCTGGCTGACGTTCTGGTGAGTATCTATTCTGATGGAACTGAAACCAGAGTCCTTTAACACCTTTAATCTTTAAGTAATTTAACCTTTTAGTGATATAGGAATGTGCATTTTTGAGAAAAGGAATCAAGAACGCTCGAGGCCTGCTTTAAAATTGGTTATGAGTGGCTTCCATGGCCCCCAGCACCACAGGGCGCTTTTGATAAGGGAAACGCGTATCCGTCTGATTACAACTGCTCACCCTTAGCTAGACTTTTCGGTCTCCCAGTACTAGAAAGAATACTGCATTTATTATTATTATTATTATTATTATTATTATTATTATTATTATTATTATTATTATTAACTAAGCTACAATTGTTATTAAAAAAAGCAAGATGATATAAGCCCTAGGGCTTAGCTTAGCATTTACATATTTTGAATCTATATCTATCCATCTATCTTTCTATATATATATATATATATATATATATAATGTGTATGTATGTGTGTATGATATACAGTATATCTTTTTTCAGATGTATCTGGTACATATGAACTGTATGTATATCTAAAATAAAAATTTGGAATTTTGAAATATTTAATTTTTAAAAAACAATTTTTAAAGTACAATATAAGTACATGATTCAACATATGATTGACACCTCTTTTAAATCAACGTGTATATTCTCATCTGTTTTTCCCACGAATGGAGATCAATGCCTGTTGCCTGAAGGGTAAGAAGAAATAAAGGTGCGAGACAGCTTTTAGCCTAAATGTCTTGAGGGGAACAAGCGAGATCAGGGCTGTAAGGAGGGGAAAGAGTGATATCAGGAGGAAGGGGAAAGAGGGAAATTATGGAGGAGGGGGGAAGAGCAAGATCGAGGTTGGTGGAGGGAGAGGAAAGAGGGAAATTAGGCGGGGAGAGGAAAGAGTAAGATTAGGAGGGAGGGGAAAGAGCGAGATGAGGTTATAGGGAAAGAGTAAGATCAGGGGAAATGGGAAAGAGGGAAATCATGGAGGAGGGGGAAGAGCAAGATCGAGGTTGGTGGAGTTAGAGGAAAGAGGGAAATTAGGCGGGGAGAGGAAAGAGTAATATTCAGAGGGAGGGGAAAGAGCGAGATGAGGTTATAGGGGAAAGAGCGAGATCAGGTGAAGGGGTAAGAGCGACGAGATCATGGGTTGCGGAAAGAGTGAGATCAGGGGAAAGGGGAGAGTTAGATCAGGGAGAGAAGAAAGTGTGAGATCAGGGGAATGGGGAAGAGTGAGATCCAGGGAAGGGGTAAGACCGACGTGATCATTGGTAGGGGAAAGAGTGAGATCAGGTAGAGAAGAAAGTGTGAGATCAGCAGGGGAGGGGGAAAAACGAGATCAGGGAAATGGAAAAGAGTGAGATCAAGGAGTAGGGAGAGAGAGAGCGAGATTAGGGTTTTGGTGCCTTGAAGAGATATCGGAAGATTAAGGAGCGTATCTTTTCCTCTGCTTTTACTGAGCAAATTTTTTTTTCTTCCGGGGGGGGGGGGTTTAGGTCATTTTCTGATTACTATTTTGAGAGGGGCCCGTAAACTAAGATAAACTATTAATATTCATTAAGTTCAAACTATATTGTTATCATATTTCAGGGTTGGTTCGGGTTGCAGGTCTTCTGCTATAAGTATTTTTTGAATAAAATTTTTATTGCGATATATATAGAATTTTACTTTCTTAGCAGTTAATATTTGTTATTATAGGAATTTGAATATTGCCTCTTTGTTATACTCTTAATTTAGGTTATTTTTTTCTATTGTTTTTTTATTTCTTTATTTCTTTTGGGTTTTATATAGAATTTTACTTCCCTAGCAGTTAATATTTTTAATTAGAGAAGGAATTTAAATAATACTCCTTTAATGTAGATTATTTTTTCGTTTTTTTTTTTCTTATTTCTCTTTTGGGATATCTATAGAATTTTATTTTCCCAGGATTTCATATTTTTAATTAGAAAAGGAATTTGAATTTTACCTATTTGTGTTATACCCTTTTAATATGAAATATTCTTTCGTTATTGCCTATTATCCTATTTCTCTTTTCGTCCCTTGCACGTCCATTTTCGATCCATTTTCCCTTCTCTTATAGTCTTCCCAACTCCTGTCCCCTTCCTTCCAAATGACGTTCATCTTCTCTCTCTCTCTCTCTCTCTCTCTCTCTCCAGCATCATAAATTTGACAGGTAGCAGTGGTAGTGTTTCTCGCGTGGTCGACTGTAATGTTTCTAGCGTTAGACCCCATCTCTCTCTCTCTCTCTCTCTCTCTCTCTCTCTCGTGATTTACATCAACAGCCTCAGAATCCCCACTTCCTTCATCATCAACACTTCCAATAGTGTCTTCACATTTATCTCTCTCTCTCTCCTCTCTCTCTCTCTCTCTCTCTTCTTCTTCTTCTTCTTCTTCTTCTTCTTCTTCTTCTTCATGTTTTACTTAAGCAGTCTTAGAATCTCCTTCTTTTATTCTCATTCCCAATAACTTTATTACGTTTATTCTCTCTCTCTCTCTCTCTCTCTCTCTCTCTCTCTCTCTTTTCCAAGAAACGCTTGAAGCCTATGGCATCCCTTGGTTTCTCCTCGCCTCATTTGTTACTCATTTCCTTTTATAATGGCGGGGTAGAGTGGTCGTTATAAAATGATGGAAGCTGGTAACGACGAGCTAAGAACCTTACGCATTATTTCTCGATTGCGATATTCATTTGAGAGAGAGAGAGAGAGAGAGAGAGAGAGAGAGAGAATTGGTTTTCATGATAGCCACAGATAATCTGGACAAAATTCAATGTGCTTGGAAAAAATGAATAGAGAATATGTATATATATATATATATATGCATATATATATATATATATGTGTGTGTGTGTGTGTGTGTAGTGTACAATAAACGGAAAAGTTAAATTAGTGAGTAGACGAATATATATATGTGTGTATATATATATATATATATATGTGTGTGTGTGTGTGTGTGTGTGAAATAAGCTATATATCTCCCTCTTACGACTTGTGCATTAATTATCATTATCTGAATTCAATTTCATGTCAAGTTCTTCATTGTCACTGTTCTTGGCTCTGCCACATTAACTTCTGGTTATCTCATGTATTAATTAGTCTTTTCTTCGTCCAAGAATGATTTCGATTATTGTGATCTCGTTCCTGATTTTTGAAAGAGCTCTTTAAATATTTAAAGTGCACTAAATATTAAAGCAAGGTTATGTTATTTTTTATTCACCACTTTCATTTCATTCTCGATTTGAGCTCTTTTTTTTTTCCCTCTCACGTCTCCTTGGATGCGCTTGTTGTTGTTATTATTATTATTATTATTATTATTATTATTATTATTATTATTATTTTTATTATTAATATTATTATCATTATTATTGTTATTATTATTAGCATTATTATTATTATTTTTAATATTATCATTATTATTATTATTATTATTATTATTATTATTATTATTATTATTATTATTATTATTGTTATTCAGGCAGTAGTTATGTTGTGATTTCGATAATTAAGATTTTCCTTAGTTGTAGCAGTTTGAGTGGTAAGTTCATCTTGCAATGAACTTGTAATTAAGATTATCACGGGAGCGCTAGCGAAGTAATTAAAACTTCAATTTGTGTGTTTATATATATATATATATATATATATATATATTTATATATATATTTATGTATGTATATACATTGGTGTGTGTATTTTTATTATAATGCACGTGTGTATATCGAAATTAAGCTGTTTTCCATAATATGGGGGTGATTTTATAGAAAGACACCTTAACACTGCCACATTCATGCTCTAACTGTATATTTTTGGTTAAAATTCCTCATGAATATTAATTCGCATAGAATTAATCACTTCAAAAACCTACATACGAGTCTCATCAGCTTCTCGTCAAACCTTCCTACACACACTTCGTCATGCACACCCACTACACACCTACTCATATGTTATCTGAATTACCATTTCAATTTCGCTTTTAAACAATACACCCGAGCGTGTGTGTGTATTTGACATATGCGCGCTTGTATCATATTCAACGATGAAAATAGCCCACGGGAGACCATGGTAATATCGGCATTCCGTAATATTTTGATGCAGCGGCCGAGTGAAATTACATAAAATAATTTTTCATTCGTTCCTGGCCTTCATAAACAACGGTGAAGGCTGACACCAGAGGCAGTGCCTAAGGGCCATCATTCAATGCTATTTGAAGGCTCGTAAAAGAGAGAGAGAGAGAGAGAGAGAGAGAGAGAGAGAGAGAGAGGTTTGACAGTGATGGTAGAGAGATATAGAATGGAGACAGACAAGCAGACAGACAGTTTGTGATATAAAATGATGAATATTAAGATTTGGAAGTAATGGTTTAGGAGAGAGAGAGAGAGAGAGAGAGAGAGAGAGAGAGAGAGAAAATAATAAGTTTTGTCAGTGATGGTAGAAAAGATATAAAATGAAGAAAGGCAGAGACACATTGGGTGAGATACAATGATGGATATTAAGATTCGGAACTAATGTTGTAGGCCAAGGAGAGAGAGAGAGAGAGAGAGAGAGAGAGAGAGATTAAGGTTTGATAGTGATGATAGAAATAGATTTAAATGAAGAAGTAAAAATAGATATAGATAGACATACAGATAGACATTGTTTGATATAATGATTTGGAACTAATGGTGTAGGCCAGAGAGAGAGAGAGAGAGAGAGAGAGAGAGAGATAGCGCGCGTGTGTGTGGTCAGTATTACAGTAGTGAAACAGACAAACTCCACCAGGGGACATATTATTCCCTCACCTATCCCGCGATCATCATTTTGTTTTTAGTGACCATAAAATCTTAGAAACTTAGTATTACGGGTGTCGACTGCGGGCCATTCGGCCCACCGTCTCATCACCATTCCACGCTTTTAATAACCGGGGTCTTACAGGCCAGCATATCGCATCTATCAAAAATGGAATGCCTTCTCTCTCTCTCTCTCTCTCTCTCTCTCTCTCTCTCTCTCAACTGGTTAAATATGTCCAGAAAATGCGTTGATTCAATTGCTGGCAACCATACTAGTATTGTTAAACGTAATATGATCTCTAGACATCAGCGTTTCAAAATATTTTTACTTTCAGAAATATGATTTTAACGTATTTTATATATATATATAATATATATATTGATATATATGCATATGCATAGAAATAGGTATTTATATACGTATATTTACACACACACACACACACACATATATATATATATATATATAATGTGTATGTGTACAGGATAGAGAGAGAGAGAGAGAGAGAGAGAGAGAGAGAGAAAACATGCGCATACATAATTGTGCTCATAACTGCTAATTATATTAAACGTCATGCATATTTACAAAAGAAAAACAATAATTATCCGTTCTTGAACTAACATGTGGCTCACAAACGTATATTTAAAGACTGTGCTTAATTAGAAGTGTAAACGCATGCACATTAGCTCATGTTTAATCTACGTAAATATTAATTTGGTAGGGATCTTTAAATACAATGAAATGAATCATAGTTTTCGTGACCTATTGAGGTACATTCAATTCAAATAACAATGTCAGCGGAATTATCGTGTCCCGTTATCAGGCAATGTCTTTCAGCTAGTTTATTTCAATATAACTGCTACGGAGGTTTCAGGACTTTATGTATGTTTTTTTTAGTTGTGTTCGCTTCCTTTCTCTTTTTCACATTCTGAGAACTATATATATTTCTTTGGATTGTGTTCTCTTCTCTATTCTTTTTCACATTCTGAGAACTATTTATATTTCTTTGGGTTGTGTTCTATTCTCTATTCTTTTTCACATTCTAAGAACTACAGTATATATATATATATATATATATGGTTGTGTTCTCTTCTCTATTCTTTTTCACATTCCGAGAACTATATATATTTCTTTGGGTTGTGTTCTCTTCCGTATTCTTTTTCACATTCTGAGAACTATATATATTTCTTTGGGTTGTATTCTGTTCCGTACCCTTTTTCACATTCTGAGAACTATATGTATTTCTTTAGGTTGTGTTCGCTTCCTTTCTCTTTTTCACATTCTGAGAATTCTATGTATGCTTCTTTAGGTTTTCTACGCCTCCATACTAAGTACCAAGGTCTATAGGCCTTGCTAAGTAAAGTTATCCCTGCGTTTTCTCGTGTCAATACTCAATGCCTTCCTTTATGGAAATAGCTTGATTTATATATAAAATTTTTATTCGTACATTTTATTACTGGAATTATTTTTATTTACCGTGTTTGAATTTGCTTTGTTTCATGTAATTTGTTTCAAATTTTAAAATTACTGAAGATGAATTTGCGCAAGTTAAATGTTATCCGAATTTTTGCTGTATATATTGCCTTATGTTATATATCTTATGGCTTAATGACTATATTTATTGATTTTTTGTCCATCGTATAAATAACGGATTCTGGCAACTCAGACATAAGCAAATCTATTGACACTTTTTTTTTTTTTTTTTAAATTTTTATCTTTTTATTTTTTTTTAAACTTACACTTACTTTCTTCCCATTAAGAGGATTTTATAAGATTTGATGTCACGTGTGATTAATTATCTTTTTTTATTACTTTTCTTATTTGCTTTTATTTTTGTGAAGTGGTCTTTGGCTGTTTATGGAATGTGGTAGTGGCTTGGCCCTCTTGACAATATTTCTCACCATCCATAAATCTCTCTCTCTCTCTCTCTCTCTCTCTCTCTCTCATTGGATAGATTTTGTTTCATGTGTACCTACTGAAGCTTCTGGTAAAATATTTTTAAATGTTTTAATCTATTTTCCTCCATTTCAACATGACAATGTTTTTCACAATCTGTAAATCTCTCTCTCTCCTCTCTCTCTCTCTCTCTCTCTCTCATTAGAAAGATTTTGTTTCATTTGGTCGTCGAATCGAAGTTTATGGTCAAATATTTTAGAATATTTTTAATTTTATTTTCCTCAATTTAAAGCGCATCAAAGACAAAATTTCCCCTTTTTTTCCCCTCGCTTGCATGAACCCTAGAGAGGGTATATTATACGGCGACGTAGATGGCATTTATTGTCACTCTGTCTCCATCTTTTAAGGGGAGGAGAATGGAGAGAGGCGAGGTGTTCACCCGCCTCCATAGTTTTGGGCAAAGTCCGCCATCACGATACTCTTCTTCTTCTTCTTCTTATCACTTTTGGCATTGTTCAGGGGAGGTGAATTATGGTACTCCTCATCAGGTGGGTGTTGTTAAAGGAAAGAGAGAGAGAGAGAGAGAGAGAGAGAGAGAGAGAGAGAGAATGGGTGTTAGGGTCTGGTGGTGATGGTATAAATAGGGAAAAAATGTAGAGGTAAAAATAGAAAAGAAATGGAGAGAGAGAGAGAGAGAGAGAGAGAGAGAGAGAATGGGTGTTAGGGTCTGGTGGTGACGGTATAAATAGGGAAAAAATGTAGAGGTAAAAATAGAAAAGAAATGGAGAGAGAGAGAGAGAGAGAGAGAGAGAGAGAGAGAATGGGTGTTAGGGTCAGGGGGTGATGGTAAAAATAGGTAAAAAAATGTAGGGGTAAAATAGAAAATAGATAAGAAATGGAGAGAGAGAGAGAGAGAGAGAGAGAGAGAGATTACGGTTTGCCATTCATAGTAAATTTAAACCAAACTGGAGAGAGAGAGAGAGAGAGAGAGAGAGAGAGAGATATACAATGGTTGTTAGTGTCTGGCGGTTATGATAACAATAAGTGAAAAATGTAGTGGTATTAATAGATAAGAAATGGAGAGAGAGAGAGAGAGAGAGAGAGAGAGAGAGAGAGAGATTATGGTTTGCCAGTCATAGTAAAAATAAACCAAAATGGAGAGAGAGAGAGAGAGAGAGAGAGAGAGAGAGAGAATTATGGATATAAGGGTTTGTCATTGATGGTAAAAATAGACCAAAAACTGCAAATTCTACTTTGTATGTTCTTTCACCATAAAAATGTTTTATGGATGAAGCTGTTGCCTTCAAATGTTCTGAGGAAACTTACAAAAGTTTCTTTATAATTAAAATGTAGTTTATAGTTTTTTTCATGATTGTATCAATGGCGCTTTTGCTCATGTGATAAAAGACACGTAAGGTATTATGGACTAGAGGTGAAGTGAGAACCTGTACTCTTTTGTGTATTTAACTTCATCATATCATTTGACGTCTATATTTGACTTGGTTATGTAAAGGTATGACGTCACAGCTGATTACGGAATCTGATACCACGTGCCAGATGGAGTTTAAATTGGCCTTTCTATTAGGCTGATTTGAATAACAGGCAGCCCTTCATTTTCGTTTCGTATAGAATTAGTTTATTCTTACCTCCGCCAACGAAGTTGGAAGGAGGTTATGTTTTACCCCGTTTGAGTATGTGATTTTTTGTGAACTGCTTCCTGTCCACAATTTTAATCACAGAGTAATGAAACTTGCAGGGCTTTTAAACTTATGTAAAGAGGAGGGAATTATTAAATTTTATAAGGTCAAAGGTCAAGGTCACGGACGATCATAACGTCCATATCACGTAATCAGGCATAGGTTTGGACATCTTTGTCCCATAGACTTCAAACTTAGTTCATATTTGAGTCTATGGTAATCCACGCCAACGAGAAACAAGCAGCCGTGGCGGAGGTCTGCATTCTACTTGTGCCCCTCTGGTTTTATAGTTTTCATCACATGGGCAAGTGGTTAAGCTTTGGTTTTGAGTTTCATATTTACTAAGGGATTTGGGATTTTTTTTTATCTTTACACTTGTGTTTAGGCTTTGCTAGTGATCTACTCATGCTATGTAAGGAAATATAGATTTAAAGAAGGCAATGCAGGTATTACATACCTGTGTGCATGCTTACGCTTACAGGGATGCACACATACTATATATAATCATCATACTATATATCATCATCATCATCATCATCATCATCTATGCCTATTGACGCAAAAGGATTACATTTCGCCAGTCGCCTCTATCTTGAGCTTTTAACTCAATACTTTCTCCATTCATCATCTCCGACTTCACGCTTCATAAATACAGTATATTACATATACAGTATATATACTGTATATATATATATATATATATATTTATCTATCCATCTATATCTACACACACACACACACATATATATATATATATATATTCATGTATGCATATATGTATGAATGTATGTATGTATATATGTATTGAGCTATAGATGCTATGCCACGCTGCTGGAGACTAAAGCTCATAAGACCTCAGAGCTGTATACATGTTTCAGCATCTTCTTTGGCATAGAAAAATTCCTGTAGACTAGAATCTTCACCCCTTTAAGACCCCTATAATCCAGAAGGCTGTAGGCCTATTCTCCTGGCTCCAAACCCCTCCCTAACTTAAGAGGTAAAGAGCTTATGGCGTACACTTATTTTGAAATGATTTTTTATATTTTTCTCGTATCAATTTTTTAAAAGAATCTTATGGTCGTATATCTGCTGGTAATAAATTGTACTTGTAAATTCCATGACATCCTGAAATACAATTAGTTTATGACTGACTAGTGTACGTGACCCGTCAAAATAACTGGTAAATATTAAGATAGACATGCACACACACATTCAACCTTCCCACCACATTTTCTAACTACAACACGGAAATATATATGCAATTTGCTGGAGATCGTGGTTTCCAAATGACATCTCAGGGGGTATCCCCTATTACCAAGGTACGACCACGCCCTCTCCCATACATGTGGAAAGACCATGTGGTTATACGTTTGGCATTCCCCTCAACGTGACAGTATATATATATATATATATATATGTATGTATATATATATACATATATATATAATGTATATATATATATATATAGTGTGTATACATATATGTATATGTGTATATATATATATATATATGTATATATACATATATACTGTATATATATATTTATATATATATATATATATGTGTGTGTGTGTATATACATATATATATATGTATATATATACATATATATATATATATATATACTGTATACACATCCAGACACCTGCTCTTAATTATATGGGTGGAGATTCTGGTGTTCCGCCAGGCCAGTGAATAAAATAATCCGCTAACTTATTGAATAAAATCAACCAATCCCTAAAATAATTTTATGGAAGATGAGGCTGTGCAGGCAATATAACATCCAGCTGGCTGAATTGCCAGAGTTCGTAATGTGAAAATCTTTCCTCTCCACCCCCACCCCCCATTGCAAAAATAATCCCAAACGAATTGTCGCCGTTCGGTTAATTAATTTTTGATGGGCGTGTAATAGGCTTCAAAGAGTGGTGGGGTACAGCGTGTAATGGTCTAGTTGATCACCTAACTGCCTTATTACTTCCCCGGGGACCAATTATCATCGCCGAGGCGCTCGGTGCTGGGGGGCTGGTCTTGTCACATTTAGTGGAGAGAGAGAGAGAGAGAGAGAGAGAGAGAGACTTTATAGTTTTTAGGGTAGAGAGAGATGTCTATATTATTTAGGGGAGAGAGAGAGACACAGAGAGAGAGAGAGAGAGAGAGAGAGAGAGAGAGAAAGAAGGGTTGTGAGAGAAAGAGGGGGAGGCGTGTGTGAGAGAGAGAGAGAGGAGGTCTGTGTATGTGAGAGAGAAGCTTGGGTGTGAGAAAGAGCGAGAAAAAGAAGGCACGTGAGAGAGAGAGAGAGAGAGAGAGAGAGACGTGTGTGTGTGTGTGTGAGAGAGAGAAAGGGGGGTGAGAGATAGAAAGAAGGAGCCTGAGAGAGAGAGAGAGAGAGAGAGAGAGAGAGAATAAATATTTTTGCTGGTATTGGCCCAGGTCTGTAGTTTTTCGTGTAGATTTCTTTTTTGATAGTCATGCGTGTGCGGGTGTTTTAGTGGCACTGATGGTGCCATTTTTTTGAGGGTCAGGTACTTCACCTGACAAAATATTTGCTGATTAAATATATGACATAATTAATCCTTCACGTGTATTTACAGCAGAACGCTGTGACGTATAACATCTGTTACTTGTGCCCATAAACATTGATGGGTCGTGAATTTATATTTGGTGTGAATCCCGATTTGATGTCTCGTCTTGTTTCTTCCTCCTTTTATGACGTCATTGTGTATTATTATTATTATTATTATTATTATTATTATTAGTCTTAAGATATTTTATTTTGATGTTTATTACTTCTCTTGTAGTTTATTTGTTTCCTTGTTTCCTTTCCTCACTAGGCTATTTTCCCCTGTTGGAGCCCTTTGGCTGATAGCATGTTGCTTTTCCAACTAGAATTATAGCTTAGCTCGTATTATTATTATTATTATTATTTAAAAAAAGTAGTTCCTTTGCATTTTGCTTTACCAAAAGAAGTTCCTTTTCATGTTGCTTTACCTGAAGAAATTCCTTTGCATTTTGCTTTACCAAAAGAATAAATTCCTTTTTGCATGTTGCTTTACCGAAAGAAGTTCCTTCGCATGATGCTTTACCAAAAGAAGTTCTTTTCCATGTTGCTTTACCAAATTAAGTTCCTTTGCATTTTGCTTTTCCTAAAGAAGTTCCTTTGGATGTTGCTTTACCAAAAGAAGTTCCTTTGCATGTAACTTTACCTTGAGTAGTTCTTTGCATGTTGCTTTACCAAAAGAAGAAGTTCCTTTGCATTTTGCTTTACCAAAATAAATTCGTTTGCATATCGATTTACCAAAAGGAGTTCCTTCGCATTTTGCCTTACCAAAAGTTCCTTTGCATTTTGCTTTACCAAAAGAAATTCCTTTGCACGTTGCTTTACCAGAAGTAGTTCCTTCGCATGATTCTTTAGCCTCGTTGTTGCAGAAGAGTGCAAGGAGAATCGTTGAATTTTAGTTCCATTGTTGTGAGGAAATAGCTCAGGCGCTTCTTCTTCCATCTTGATTAGGGGCGACTTTCCCCTCCATCCTCCGCTTCTTCTTTCAATTAGAACTAACTCTTTTGTTCTTTATGTCTCGGATTATTCTCGCTTTCTCTCTCTCTCTCTCTCCTTTTATGAAACTAAGCTGTGAAGTCTTTGGCCGCGTTTATTATGAGAGATGGGTTCCTTATCTCCCAAGGTATTGTTTAAGGCTCCCAGGTGACAGCTGACAGGTGGAGGGAGATGAGAACAGGTGTTTTTGGAAGTTGTCAGCCCCGGTTTTCTTTAGCATTTGTTATCACTTTTATAATGGTAGTCTTTGCTTTCTTTTCTCTCTTATATGTTACTCTTATTGCTGTCTTAAAGTTATAGGCATTATATTAATTGTGGATTTTTATTTTAGATTTATTTAATATAAAAGATTTTTCAAATTAGCATGTTCAAGATTATTGATCTTCCCCCCTCTCTCTCTCTCTCTCTCTCTCTCTCTCTCTCTCTTCTCTCTCTCTCTCTCTCTCTTATTGCTGTCGTAAAGAGTTATAAGCGTTATATTATTTGTGCATTTTAATTCAATATTTTTTCTTTTATTATAAAAGGATTTTCAAATGTATATTTAAAATTATTGATATTTCTCTCTCTCTCTCTCTCTCTCTCTCTCTCTCTCTCTCTCTCTTTCTCTCTGCATTTATATTTGTTCATTTTAATTCAACATTTTTTTGTTAGAAAAGGATTTCAAATTAGCATATTTAAGATTATAGATCTCTCTCTCTCTCTCTCTCTCTCTCTCTCTCTCTCTTTCTCTCTCTCTCTCTCTCTCTTATTGCTGTCGTAAAGAGTTATAAGCGTTATATTATTTGTGCATTTTAATTCAATATTTTTTCTTTTATTATAAAAGGATTTTCAAATGTATATTTAAAATTATTGATATTTCTCTCTCTCTCTCTCTCTCTCTCTCTCTCTCTCTCTTTCTCTCTGCATTATATTTGTTCATTTTAATTCAACATTTTTTTGTTAGAAAAGGATTTTCAAATTAGCATATTTAAGATTATAGATCTCTCTCTCTCTCTCTCTCTCTCTCTCTCTCTCTCTTACGAGAATAACTGTTTCTGTAAAAAGTTTTATTATTATGAAATTCTTTTGTTTTCTAACAAAGAATTGACACAATTTCACCATCGTTAGTTTTTATCTATTTTTTTTAGCGTCCAATTATATCTTCTTAGAACATTAACCGAAGGAAAAATAATTATCTCTCTCTCTCTCTCTCTCTCTCTCTCTCTCTCTCCCTCCCTAATTAGGAGGCGAATATATGTTAAGGACGAACCCCCTCAGTAAATAATTTTGTCAAACCTCCTCCTGCCTTGTTGTCACATAATAACTTGACAAACATGTTATAGCCACCACAATTCAGCCTGCCTCTCTCTCTCTCTCTCTCTCTCTCTCTCTCTTTTATGGGCTAGAATTTCCCTTTTGAAATTTATCGTGGCAATGCGCATATTTGCGCAATCTTCGGAGCGCGTTCGTTCCCTCATCATTCATTCTCTGTCTTCATTTTCACGTTCACCTTCTTTATTTTTGCTTAAGGGAGGAAGGGAGGTGGTGATGTTAGGGAAGGGGAAGGGCGGAGAGTTCCCCCTCCCCCTCCCTCCCTCTCCCCCTCTCCCATCCTTTTATTCCTGGGCAAACACGTAAAGAACAACCACTTTGAAGATGCGCCATCCACGTCATGAAGGGAGTCGCTTACTCTTCAATTCTTCTGTTTGTCATAGTCTCTCCCCATAATGAGGTTAGCTGCTATTATGACCTTCTTTGGTTCGTCCTCTGACATACATACATACATACATACAGACGTACAAAACAGACTCATTCTCTTGTCTCTATCTCAACCCGTGAGTTATTATTGCCTGACTTCTCAACAGTCATATGCAGTTATACTTAATTATTGTAAGGCGGAATAGCAATTTATATTAGGTGAAATATTCCTTTTGTTAATTGTCTTGGCATCGTGCGACGATGATTATTCGAAAGGTTGGCATTTGTACACCTTTTATGTGTTTCTTTAGGTTGAAGTTACGATGCAATGAACTCTTAATGTTACAAAAAGTATGAATTTATCTAGAGCAAATTTTTTTATGTCTATTTATCTAAATATGTTTATAGTTCTATAAATACTTTGAACAGCATAACTCAGGCAACTATCGTCTCCCATAATTTGCTTAGACGAAATTTGTCTGGTATTTTTGGTACAAGATCAAAAGAGATTTTTAGGTACAGCTTTACATGTTGTTCTTACAGTATATTTGGGCATCTCTTTACTTGCATCGTTTTAAGCCGCCTTAAGTAATTATGTTTACTTCCTAAACAAAATGTTCCCTGTTACTCTTTTTTTCTTAATTAAGTTAACTTTTATTGTTCATGTAGTAGATATTTGTTTTGGGGCTCCACAAGGCACTAGAAGAGTTGGGAGACCCAGGCCTACATGGCTGAGGACTATGAAGCGTGATGTAGGAGATGATAGTATTATTTCCTTATTTCTCTTCTCACTGGGCTATTTTACGCTGTTGGAGCCCTCTCTTCCCTGCACTGGTAATAAACCAACCTGTATGAACTTTCATAATCCATGCCTAATATTGTTTGATTTTTTTGTGACGTGCTTGCTCGAAAGTCCTAGTATTTAAGATCGATATGTTACTCTACGGGCATGAGTCATGGTATGACAATGAAACAATATCCAGTAGATTAGTAGATTGGAGAACAAAGCCCTCAGAAGTATATTGCGAGTTAAACAGCAAGACAGGATTAGAAATGAAACTATAAGAGAGACTACTCGAGTGCTATATGTGGATGAAATCATGATGAAGGGTTGATGAAGATGGATTGACATGCTCTTCGCTATCCCCAAGAGAAATTAGTTCAGCTGGGTCCCAGAAGGCAATTGAAGACTTGGAAGACCCAGGACTATATGGCTGAGGACTATGGAGCGTGGAGTAGGAGATGATGATTGGAGAAATAATCAATTAAAAGCTCAAGATTGAGACAACTGGTGAAATCTAACCGAGGCCCCTTGCCTCAATAGTTGTAGGGAGGAGATGATATCTGTTAAATAATGTTCAGTTGCATTCACTTCGCCTCTCATTAATCATCTAACTGGCACCTCGCAAACTCAGTGTAAACAATTATTACAATTCACAATATTTAAGTAACATTTACTTGAACAACAAAGCAGATTCTCACAGGTAATTAACATCCCTTTCCTTTCGATCCCCACAGGTATGTTGTTGACATCTAGATAAACAAGAGAGAGAAAGAGAACGACGCTTTTAAAGAGGTTGGTGAGGAACGTATGCAAAGATTTACCCGGATTCTGGGAATCTTTATGGTCTCTGCAGTCCTTTGTTGCTTCATTATCTGTTTACATACATTCATTTTTACCTCTTGCTTCATTTACTGTTTTCTGATTTTCATTATTACCTTTGTTGCTTCATATACTGTTTTCTGATTTTCATTATTACCTTTGTTGCTTCTTTTACTGTTTTCCGACTTTCATTTATACCTTCTTGCTTTATTTACTGTTTTCTGACTTTCATTTTTACCTTTGTTGCTTCATGTACTGTTTTCCTACTTTCATTTTTACCTTTTTTGCTTCATTTACTGTTTAAAGACTTTCATTTTTACCTTTGTTGCTTTATTTACTGTTTTCTGACTTTCATTTTTACCTTTGTTGCTTTTATTTATTGTTTTCTGGCTTTCATTTATACCTTTGTTGCTTTTTTCTGACTTTCATTTTTACCTTTGTTGCTTCATTTACTGTTTACAGACTTACATTTATACATTTGTTGCTTTATTTACTGTTTTCTATCTTTAATTTTTACATTTGTTGCTTTATTTACTGTTTTCTGGCTTTCATTTTTACCTTTATTTGGTTCATTTACTGTTTTCTAGCTTTAATTTTTACCTTTTGTTGCTGTATTTACTGTTTTCTAACTAATTTTTATTGCTGGCTCTTAAAAGAATTTATATGCGAACATAAACTTAACACGCGGTGCCCTTTGAAGAGTCATATGCTAAATTATGATTCACAATATAACAAGGTTTTAAAGGCATAGCTTTTTTTTTTTTTTTTTTTTTACTACTGAATTATGATTTGCAATATAACAGGGTTTTAAAGGCATGGCTTTTTTTTTTTTTTTTTTTTTTTTTTTTTTACTACTACTGAACAATGGGAGGACGGCAATAGAATGAATAAATAGAATGAATAAATAGGATGAATAAAAGAGGAAATAGAGGAAATGGATTTACGGGCCTACAGGGAGGGAATTTGTTGGAGAGGTAATTGGGACGGAATGGGAATTGGTCGTCATGTGCCTCTAGGGTCATCAACAGCCAATTAGCCCCCGTTAGTGAGGGAGCAGAGCTAATCTTCCGTAGTTGGTCACCATTCTCTCTCTCTCTCTCTCTCTCTCTCTCTCTCTCTCTCTCTCCAGAGGTCAATGCACCCACCGGGGGCCCCATCTGGATTTAAGAATAGCCAAGTTCTTTCCTCACTGGGGTATTTTCCCTGTGGGGCCCCTGGGTTTATAACATCCTGCTTTTCCAATTAGGGTTGTAGCTTGGGAATTAATGATAATAATAATAATAATAATAATAATAATAATGATGATAATAATAATAATAATGATAATAGTCATCTTTAAAATCTCCCTTCAGAAGTTGTCAACCATATTTTCTTCCCTGACATATTTTTATTCGGTGGGATATTTTATGGCAACTTTTGCTTCTTTCCTTTTTATATTTTAGCTTTTTAATCCCAAACTTCATTTTATTCACTTTAAAGATTTTTTCAGAACTATTTTTCTGGCGATATTTTATTTCAAGATAATTAATATTGCTTTGGAATGTCTATATATTTTGTTTGTAATCTTTACATATTTTGTTTGTTCATTATTTAATGGAAGACCCAGACCTACAAGGCTGAGGACTATGAAGCGCAAAGTAGTAGAGGATGAATGGAGAAGTATTTAATTAAAAGCTCTAGATAGAGACGACTGGCGAAATCTAACCTAGGCCCTTTGCGTCAATAGGCGTAGGAGGAGATGATGATGATGATGATGATGATTTAATTCAAGCCATAACTCCTTGACTTTATATTATCAGACTCCTTCCATAAACTTCATATAATACTATTTATTAATAATATTTATTCTTGGCAGGTAACGTGAAGCTTAACTTACTTTAATTCAATATTTCCTTATTATTCTAATTTTATTTCATCCCGTCATTCATTTAATGTTTTAATTTTCCCCTCAATTAGCGCATTTCATCAATTCTTTCGGTCTCTATCATCATCCCATTGTCCTCCTTTCGAGTCTTCTCTCCTATTCCAGCTCCCCTCTTCCGTCCATTATTCTTCTCCTCTTTTCCGACTTTGTCTCATTCTTCACCCATTCCGGACGCCCGTTGTTATTCTCTCTTCTTCTCTTGACCTCCTCCGGCGTATTTCCTCTACTTCATTTGGATATGCGCTGGGTTCTCTCTCTCTCTCTCTCTCTCTCTCTCTCTCTCTCTCTCAAATGCATTTGTGCATGTTTTTTCACTTTTAATTTGATTTGTATGAACAGTATACCGTATTCACACACACATATACACGCGTTATTTATATATGTATGTGTGTGTGTGTCTCCTCTCTCTCTCCTCTCTCTCTCTTTTCTCTCTCTCTCATAACGTATCATAAATTTGGTTTTCCTACGTTCTTTTATTCTTTCCTATCTTTCCCCTTCTGCGTTCATCGAGATTCTCCCACATCCCCTCCCCCCTTCCCCCCTTCCTACTCCACCCCCCCCCCTCTCTCTCTCTCTCTCTCTCTCTCTCTCTCTCTCTTAAGGCTCGAGGGTGATTGAGCTCCCGTGATTGTTTGCTCCGTGGAGGAATTTTTGTGCGAGCTGCTCCTGTACGTGTGTGCGTGCGTACGTATGTACAGTATGTACGCACGTATGTGTGTACTCGTGGAGCATATCATCAGGGGAAAGATGAGGAGATAATGTCGGGGGTTTCGGCCGTGTTGAGTATATGCTCCTCTGGTGATGTTAGACTTATGAGAGAATATATATATATGAGCTTTACTGCTCGTCCGTGGTGTTTTAAGGCGTATACGTCTCTCTCTCTCTCTCTCTCTCTCTCTCTCTCTCTCTCTCTCTCTCTCTCTCTCTGTATGTGTATATAAATATAAATATATATATATGTATATATATGTGTGTATATATATATATATATATATATATATATATATATATATATATATATATGTATATATTACAGAATGCTCATCAGCATTGCCTAGAACTCCGTGTACACACTTTACCAGCAATGATATTTTATACAGTAAATATATATATATATATATATATATATATATATATATATATATATAGATATATTTATATATACAGTATATATATATATATATATATATATCTTTGTATATACAGTATATATATATATATAATTTTTTTTTATATATAAATACATACATACATATCTACACACAAACGCATCTATCTGATAGCCATCTTCTGTGTCTTCATTGGACCAACCTAATTTTAATTGCATGAATATGTGATTTCTTAATTTTGCCAGTTGCTTGTCACAAACTAATATCTTTCGCCCTTTGAAAACTCTCTACTTATATTTTGATGCAGAATATTTTTATTGATTATTCCGAATGATGTTTATTCCGTACCACAGCTAAATTTTTCGTGTCATCATTACCGCTCGTTAAAACTTATGAAATCGCCCGAGACTCTCATATGAAATTTTGAAAATATTTCGCCCTAGTTTCTTAAAATTTCATGTCTCTTTGTTCAAAAATGTTTTGGCCTTGGCATTATAATTTAACGGGTTGATGACTGATACGTTTAAAATCTTAGCCAAAAATGTTTTTAACCTTGTTCTTATATTTTCTTTGGGCCTTTGATTGACATGTGCTGTATATGATCCTTATGTGGAATGTATTTTTGTGTATATATATATATATATATATATATACAGTATATATATATACACTCTCTCTCTCTCTCTCTCTCTCTCTCTCTCTCTCTTTTATATATATATATATATATATATATATATATATATATATATATATATACACACACACACACACACACACACACACACACGCTTGTATGTGTTTATTGATTCATTCTTATATCTTTCTATCTTTAGTGCAAATGTAATCAATAGTCTTGTTCTGATATTGTTAAGAACGCAATTTAGCGCCCAAGACAATTTATAACATATTTTTGAATTAGTAATCTCTCTCTCTCTCTCTCTCTCTCTCTCTCTCTCTCTCTCTCTCTCTCATTTTACGTCCCATTTTGTAAATTTACGTGGGTCCCCTTCATGTTCCCCTAGCAGCGCTTTTAAGGACCTTGGGCCCAATATTGCAGTTGATCTGCAAGCCCTTTGATGCAATTTGTTCGTCTTTTTAACGTTGGATGTGTGCACCATTTTCTTGGTGGTAGAAAGATAAGGTTAAAGGAACCCCTTCTTTTCATGGTTTCTTTTTTCGTCAATATCTCTTGTCACCGTATTAGGTATGTCGGATGATATTAGCCTATTTTGTATATATATATATATATATATATATATATATATATATATATATATATATATATATATATATATATATATACATATATATATATATATATATTTTATTAATTGCCATTCCCTTATTTCCCTTTGCTCACTGTGCTGCTTTCTCTGATGGAGCCCGTTCGTTAAGATCATTTTAACCTTGCTACTAATTTTGAAATATATTTAATTTTTTTTATTATTTGCTACTCCCTTATTTCCTTTCCTCACTGGGCTATTTTCCATGATGAAGCCCGTTCGTTAAGATCTATTTTAATCTTGCTACTAATTTTAAAGTATTTTTTATTTTCTATTAATTATACATACTTTTTCAATTGCTAGTCCCTTATTTCTTTTCCTCACTGGGTTATTTTCCATGATAAAGCCCGTTGGCTAAGATCTATTTTAACCCTGCTACTAATTTTGAAATATATTTTATTTTTTAATAATTACATATACTTTTTAAATTGCTATCCCCTTATTTACTTTTTTCACTGGTCTGGTTTTCCCCAATGGAGCCCATCGGCTTTGTAGCACTATGCTTTTCCAACCAGGATTGTAGCCTGGCTAATAATAATATATAATGGTATGTGAAGATTTTCTGTTTCATACATTGCCTTTGATCTGTCTTCGAAAGATATTCAACATTGGTACAAAAGGTTCTTGATTAGTACTTGAAATTAGCTTGGGATTAGCTTCTTACACCTTGAAACTGTATGGGTCTTTTACATTGACGTTGATAGCATCCTCCCCCCCCCCTTTCGGCTTTTTCTCGAGTTAATTATCTGGTATGGGAATTTATATTTATACATGTATAAATCTGGTATATTAATTTATATTTATATATGTATAAATCTGGTATATTAATTTATATTTATACATGTATAAATGTACATGAAATATATACATTGTCATGTTTATGTATGATATATATATATATATATATATATATATATGCATATTTATATATTTGCATATATGTACATGAAATATATAAACTGTCTATATTTATGTATATATATATCTATCTATCTATCTATATATATATATATATATATATTATATCCTTTGTATGCAGTATGTGCGTATACATATTTTTATATATATTCATATATATGTAAATTTAACTGAATCTGAATATATATTTGATAAAAAAAATTCCATAAATATTTCCTGACATCGAAAAATCCTCTGTCATATCTATTGTCATTTCTGTATACCCAATTTTTATTGGTTTTAGCTTGATTGTTTTTATTTGAATATTTACAGAGCTAAATAAAGACAAAAGAAGCATTGGCCTTTGTGAAATATGCCCATTTTCCCCGAGCTTATATCGACTTGGAGAACTTTTCTGTTGGTTTTTACTCTTGTTTGATCCCACTTGTTTTGTGACATTTCCTATTTGTCTTCGTTTTTATAACTTGATTTCTGAAGACATTATTTTCTGTATTTTTTTCTTTGGGATATTTTCTTTTTATTTATAAAGATATATAGATTATTATCTTTTTGATTATTATTATGGTGAGGATATTTCCAACATGGATTCCAGATGTCTTAAGGCATTCAGATTATCATCTCTGTTTTTATGGTAAGGATATTTCCAGCATTAATTCTTTGGTGACATTTCCTTTTTGTCTTCTTCGTTTTTGAAACTTGATTCCTGAAGACTGATTATTTTCTGTATTTTTCTGTTGGGGATATTCCCATTTTATATATATAGACATATAGATTATTATCTCTTTTTATTTTGATGTTGAGGATATTTCCAACATGGATTCCAGATTTTTTAAGGCATACATAATATCATTTCTATTTTTATGGTGAGGATATTTCCAACATGGATTCTAGATTTCTTAAGGCATACAGATTATAATCTATCAATTTTTTATGGTGAGGATATTTCCAGATTTAAGTCCAGATTTCTTAAGGCCTTCAGATTGTCATCTCTTTATTTTTTATGGTGAGGATATTTCCAGCATTGATTCCAGATTTCTTAAGGCATACAGATTATCTACTCTATTTTTATGGTGAGGATATTACCAACATTGACTCCAGACCTTTTTTAAGAATTTTTAAAACACACACACACACACACACACACACACACATATATATATATATATATATATATATATATATATATATATATATATATATATATATACACACAAGTTTGTTTGGGACACAGTATTATGAAATTTCATCATATTGGAATGTTGTGTGATATTTTAGTGTCTTTTTCAATGATTTTTTTATACTATACATTTCCGTAAAGCATATTTTTAAAAACCTTATAATTATTCATACTCTTTAGTGTGAAGACTTTTCGAACTATTTTCATTTGTTGTTTTAATCATATTTTAATTTATTTTTTCAAAATGACAAGGCATGAATGCAGGCATTTTTCTATTCTCTCTCTCTCTCTCCTCTCTCTCTCTCTCTCTCTCTCTCTCTCTCTCTCTCTCTCTCTCTCTCTCTCTCTCTCTCTCTCAAAATGATATGACTAATACCAGTTTCTAAGCCCGTCAAAATAATTTGGTATTTATTTCTTTATTATCAATTACTTTATCTTATTCTATTTCCCTTTCTATTCTTCTTCTGCTCTTATTGTCATTCAGATTTGAAATTGTCCTGCAATTAAATGCTTCTGAATTGCATGTCCATATTCATTACGATAAGAGGATTAATTGAGAGTAGCTCGCTTTCCTTGTCGTAATGTAGAATTAATTAGCTCCGACAAAAACTCATTATGAATTCCTTCTCTTGACTTTATTTGCATGCGACACACCCCCAGGATCTTGTATTTCTTATTGCAAGGAATTATATTTTCTTATTAACATTTTCTTTACTATAATTGTATTTTTCTTGTATTTCTTATTGCAAGGAATTATATTTTCTTTTTAACATTTTCTTTACTGTAATTGTATTTTTCTTGTATTTCTTATTGCAAGGAATTATATTTTCTTTTTAACATTTTCTTTACTGTAATTGTATTTTTCTTGTATTTCTTATTGCAAGGAATTGTATTTTCTTTTTAACATTTTCTTTACTATAATTGTATTTTGCTTATTTCCTAGTTATATATGATTATTTTCTTTACTATAATTTTTTTTCGTAGTTTTATATGGTTAAATTCTATAATTGCCTCTGTCAACGAAGTTGGAAGGAGGTTATGTTTTACCCCTTGTTTATGTGTTTGTTTGTTTGTTTGTGAACAGCTTCCTGGTCACAATTATAATCGTAGACTGATGAAACGTGCAAGGATTAACTGACATGTAAAAAGCTGGAAATGATTAAATTTTGGAAGGTTAAGGTCAAAGGTCACAGTCAAGCAAAATGTCCAACTCACGTAATCAGCCATAAGCTTGGAAATCGTTGTCACAATGACTTCAATCTTAGTTCATATTTGAGGGTATGAAAATCCACGCCACGAATACATGTTAAGGTTAAAGGTCAAGGTCAAGGTCGAGCAAAAGATCGAGAAATGAGCTGCCGCGGCTGAGGATGAAATAAGCAAACAAACCACTCTCTGAAAAGAAACTTCGAGATTATTGTTAATATTCATACTTATGCCGAGTGCCTATTGTTTTTTTTTTTTTTTTTTTTTTTTTTTTTTTTTTTTTTTTTTTTTTTTTTTTTTTTTTTTAAAGGAATTATTAAATCTGTATTTCAATCATCATCTCCTCCTACGCCTGTTGACGCAAAGGGCTTCGGTTAGATTTCGCCAGTCGTCTCTATCTTGAGCTTTTTAATTCAATACGTCTTCATTCATCATCATCTACTTCACGCTTCATAATATTCAGCCATGTAGGTCTGGGTTTTCCAATTCTTCTATTGCCGTTTGGAGCCCAGTTAAACGTTTGGTGAATGAATCTCTCTTCATTCATATAGAAATGATTTGAAAGACTTCTTAAACGTTGAGAGACCTGTTTTGTATTGACGCCTGTTTACATGAAACTATATAACATAGCGTATCTGCTACATAACTTCGTCATTTATCTTATTTAGGTTTTTTCAATATTTTTTCCCTATGTTTTTTGAAGTTTGCGTCTCTCTTCATTATAGTATTTCCTAGTGTACCTGTTGTATAACTGTTATTTATCTTAATTAGGTTTTTTATTTTTTATATTTTTCTTTAATTTTGTGACTTCATTACCGTATTTCCTAGTGTATCTGTTACATAACTTTGCTTTATATAATAACCAGGATTTAAAATAATTTTAATATTTTGTCTTTAATTTTGTATGTTTTCATTACCGTATTTCATAGTGTATCTTTTACGGTATATAACTCATTTATCTTAATTGTTTACTTTTTAATCATTTTTCATATCTTTTCCAAGTTTGCGTGTGTCTATGATAATATTTTCTTTTTCTTACGGGGATCTTGTGCTTGTAGCATTCTTCTTTTCGAACCTGGGCTGCGGCTGAACTTCCAATGATAATAACCACTAGAGGGGCACTCAGTAGAGCGCAGACCTCCGGCGGGGCTGCTTATTTCTCGACCTTAACCTTAACCTTGACCTTTGACCTTAACGTATCAATTCTCGTGGATTTCCATGCACTCAGATATGAACCGAGTTTGAATGTCCTAACGTACGGCTGATTACGTGAATTGGACATTTTGCTTGACCCTGACCTTGATCTTTGACCTTGACCTCAACTTTCATGCGACTTCAAGTCTGTATTCCACATTCATGTGACTCCAAATCTTTAGTCAACATTCATACAACTTAAGATCTTTATTTAACATTCCTCTGACTTCAAATCTTTATTCAACATTCCTCTGACTTCAAATCTTTATTCAACATTCATGTGACTTCAAATTTGTATTCCATATTCATGTGACTCCAAATCTTTAGTCAACATTCATACAACTTAAGATCTTTATTTAACATTCCTCTGACTTCAAATCTTTATTCAACATTCCTCTGACTTCAAATCTTTATTCAACATTCATGTCACTTCAGATCCGTATTCAACATTTATGTGACTACAAATCTTTATTCAACATTCATGCAACTTCAAATCTTTATTCAGCATCCCTATGTCCTCAAATCTTTATTCAACATTCATGAGAATTCAAATCTTTATTCAACATTCACATGCTTTCAAATCTTTATTTAACCTTCCTGTGACTTCAAATCTTTATTCAACATTCTTGTGACTTCAAAATCTTTATTCACCATTCTTGTGACTTCAAAATCTTTATTCAACATGCATATGACTTTAAATCTTTATTCAACGTTTTTGTGTCGTCAAATCTTTATTCAACATTCATGCAACTTCAAATCTTTATTCAGCATTCCTGTGTCCTCAAATCTTTATTCAACATTCATGTGAATTCAAATCTTTGTTCAATATTCGTGTAACTTCAAATCTTTATTCAACACTCACCTGTCTTCAAATCTTTATTCAACATTCACGTGACTTCAAAATCTATATTCAACATTCATGTGACTTCAAAATCTTTATTCAACATTCATTTGCTTCAAATCTTTACTCAACATCCGTGTGACTTCAAATCTTTTTCAACATTCATATTACTTCAAATCTTTATTCAACATTCATGTGACTTCAAATCTTTATTCAACATCCATGCGACTTCAAAATCTTTATTCAACATCCATGCGACTTCAAAATCTTTATTCAACATTCATGTGACTTCAAATCTTTATTCTACATCCATGTGACTTCAAAATCTTTTTTCAACATTCATGTGACTTCAAATCTTTATTCAACATCCATGTGACTTCAAAATCTTTATTCAACATTCATGTGACTTCAAATCTTTATTCTACATCCACGTGACTTCAAAATCTTTATTCAGCATTCATCTGACTTCAAATCTTTATTCAACACTCACATGTCTTCAGATATTTATTCAACACTCACGTGTCTTCAGATCTTTATTCAACATTCATGTGACTTCAAATCTTTATTCAAGAATCATGTGACTTTAAATCATTCATGTGACTTCAAATCTTTATTCCACATTTATGTGACTTCCAATCTTTACTCAACATTCATGTGACTTCAAATGATTCAGTGACAAATCCGGTTATGTGAGTTGACGATACCAACCGCATAACCTGGGACATTAAAGGCTTATCTCTCAGGTACAAAATGATTGAATTAATTTCGTTGGCGTGACAAAGGAAGGGATTTCTTCTGTTCTCTTTATGCAAACTGCCTTTTGCTTTGTTTTTGTTTATTTATTTATTATTATTATTTATTTATTATTTATTATTTATCTTTATTTATTTTTGTTTATTGTCAGCATTGGTTTAAGGTTTAATTTAAGATGTTTAAAGAAATCAGGAAAAAGAAGTATTAAAGTTATAAAAAATTAGTTGAAAATGTCTGGGCTCTTGCTTTTCTCCCTTTTAGCAGTAATGCGTCTCTCTCTCTCTCTCTCTCTCTCTCTCTCTCTCTCTCTCTTACTCCACATAGGCGCAGTTTCTGTCGCTATTAATAATACATTCCTTTATGAATGATAAAGAGGACCTGGGCCCTTTCTATAGGAGAGTTGAAGGGAAAGAAAAATATCCTTAGAGTATATCTTGTCGTCATATTTTCTTTTATTTTTTATTACCTTAAGCTTTAAGACATCTCGTCCAAAAACCTTTTATGGTTATCAATGTATTCCATTCTGTATGATGTATGGAAGCTTGATGACAAGTTGAAGGACGGAAAATGACCTTAGTTAATTGGTAATTTTAGTTAGAAACTCAGTACCTTTGTTAATTCCAAGTTTCAAGTTGAACCAACCCTGTTAATTGTTAGTTTTTGTTTGACCCTCAGTACCTCAGTTGATTGTCAGTTTCTGTTTGAAACTCAGTACCTCAGTTGATATTCAGATTCTGTTTGAACCTCAGTACCTCAGACAGTTTTTAGCTTTAGTTTGAATCACCTTAGCTAATTGTTAGTTTTAGTTTGACCCTCAGTACCTCAGTTGATATTCAATTTCTGTTTGAAACTCAGTACGTCAGTTAGTTTTTAGCTTTAGTTTCAATCACCCTAGCTAATTGTCAGTTTTAGTTTGAACTTCAGTACATCAGTTAATTGCTAGTTTTAGTTTGAACCTAAATACCTCAGTTAATTCCTAGTTTCAGTTTGAATATCACTAGGATACATGTAGGATAGCATTAAGGTGAGAGCCAGGATACTTGGTATGTGACTCCTAGCAGTCCCTTAAGTCCAGACCACCTGTTAGGTCATCAAGTCTTCCCTCTTTGTATGTGTCATTAGGAGGCGAATTCAAGGTTGTGAGTTTGATCTGTTGTCTTTATTTACCGATACAGAGTGAATTCAGTAATAACTAGAGGGGGACTCAGTAGAGCGCAGACCTCCGCTGCGGTGGCTTATTTCTCTACCTTTTGCTCGACCTTGACCTTTGACCTGAACATGTATTAATTGGCGTGGATTTTCATACATTCAAATATGAACCAAGTTCGAAGTCATTGTGACAACTATGTCCAATCTTATGGAAGATTACGTGAATTGGACATTTTGTTTGACCTTGACCTTGACCTTTGACATTGACCTTCCAAAATTTGATCCTTTCCACATTTTTAAATCACAGTTAATCCCTGCAAATTTCATTCCTCTACCATTAAAATTGTGACCAGGAAGCTGTTCACAAAGAAAAAAACACACAAAAAAAAAAGGGAGTAAAACATAACCTCTTTCTAACTTCGTTGGCGGAAGTAAATATTACTTTATGGAGCATTGGAAAATAAAGAAAAAAATATCATAAAAACTAATGTAGGGATACCTTATTTCGAAAAAAAAAACCCACATACGAATGGTGGATCTTAGATCCAAGCCTTCATGTATATAAGTTCTCTAGGCAAGCAGTTTGACCCTCATTTCTGTAGCGTATCGAATGTCGAGAGAGCGAGAGAGAGAGAGAGAGAGAGAGAGAGAGAGAGAGAGAGAGAGAGAGAGAGAGAGAGAGAGATAATTCAACCTTCTGCTATACATTCATTTATCTTTTTATTTTTGTCCAAGTGGTAGAGTAGAGAAAGATTGATTAACCCTTTTTCATGTTATATCTTTTTCTGGGTGAAAAAGAAAAAAAAATCTTGATTTATTTAAAAGGATAATAAATAGGAAACGCGAAAAAATGGAAAAACGCTGAGAGTGATTTCACCCCCCCCCCCCTCCCCCCCCCCCTTTTTTTAGGGATGGAGACCAGGAGTAGATGTTTATTTGGAAATGCTTTTAGCTTTTGCCAAAGGTCTTGTCTCCTCTAGTTTGGCTGGCAACGAGAGAGAGAGAGAGAGAGAGAGAGAGAGAGAGAGAGAGAGAGAGAGAGAGAGAGAGAGAGAATACGTTGTTGATGAGGCTGGAAGAGAGAGGAGGTTCGGTATAATAATAATGAAAAATCATTTTTGGTAATAATGGAAAATAGGAAATAGAAATGCAGAGAAATAATTATTTAAGTCAAATTGATATACATAAATATCGTAACAGGTAATACATTTACTCCTTTAAATTGGCGTTACAAGGGATATGGTCATCAACCGAGGAAACTGTAGAAAGGGAAAATTAATTTATTTAAGTTAAATTCATGGATAATAGGTAGTAGTAATAAACAGGGATAACGTAACTGAGAATACATTCACTACTGTAAATTGGCGTCGCAAGAAATAGGGTCATCAACCGAGAAAACTGTAGAAAAAGAAAATAAATTGATTGAAACCAAATTAATAGATAATAATATAAAGGGTTAACGTAACTGGGAGTACATTTACTCCTTTAAATTGGCGTCGCAAAGGATATGGTCATCGTCCCGAGTAAACTAGAAAAGGAAATCGGTAATTATTTTTTTTTCTTTTATTATGAAATACACATTTATAATTTAAAAACTTATAACTTATACATCATCGTATATTTGCATGAGTAATTTTTTATTTTACATATACTGTATTTACAATTACAATTTTTACTATTTATCTAAATGTTTTAAATAAAAAAATATATATCGGCTCGTGAATATTTATTTAATAGAAGTTTTAAATCCTATTTTATTTACATATACTGTATTTTTTTTTTTTTTACATATAATGTATTTACAATTACAATTTTTACTATTTATCAAAATATGTTTTAAGTAAAAAGTATATCGACTCATGAATATTTATTCAATAGAAATTTTAAATCCTATTTTATTTACATATACTGTATTTTTTTTTTTTTTTACATATAATGTATTTACAATTACAATTTTTACTATTTATTTAAATAATATTTTAAATAAAGAATATATCGACTCGTGAATACTTTTTTTTTATAGAAGTTTTAAACATGTTTGAATTGGTTCTCACAGGTCACATGTCACGTGACACTAGCAGGAGGAAATTCCAACTCGTCTCTAATAAATACTAAAGTCATCTTCAATTAATTTAGCTTCAGGATGGTAGTTACCTCCTTCACAGGGCGATAGTCAAAGCCATTTAAGGAGGTGAGATGCCTAAGGGAGCTCTCTATTGGAAGCTGAGGTCTGAGTTTAAGATTGATGTAAGTTTG
>NW_027169479.1:143931-213931 GCF_036898095.1 Palaemon carinicauda
ATGGATTAATGATATTTATTGGATAATTATGTGCAAATTTCAGTATGATTTACCCTTTTCAATCATTTGTTCTTTTATGATGGGGCAGTTGGTAACACTGATAGTAAAACCTTCAACTAAATTTGTCCTTAAGTTGTGTTGAAATCTGGTATGATTTTACTATGACTATTTAGTTATTAAAATAAATAAATCTAAATTAAAATAAACATAAATAACACAAAATATATGGCAAGTTTCACTAGTTTGATGCTACTGTTCTCAAAATGTTTGATTTTGATTGTTAATACTTTCGTAGTTTGTTTGTTCCCTTGTTTCCTTTCCTCACTGGGCTATTTTACCCTGTTAGAGTCCTTGGGATTATAGCATCTTGCTTTTCCAACTAGGATTGTAGCTTAGCTTGAAATAATAATAATAATAACAATATTTTATTTACTTTTATCAGTAAATCTTGTGAAATTAAAGTTGGTAACACTGCTGGCCGGCGAGAGCTTTGTTGACAACAGGGAGTTCAGCAAGTTCAGGAGTGCCATGTGTACGATAATTATCTTACATGTACGATTATTTTAGGTCCGGTACGATGTACAATACATACCTTAGGTATATACATATATGTGTGTTTTTAATTAAAATGCTATAGTAAAACATTTATATAAGTCAATCATGTAACTAAATGATATGTTAATCATGTAACTCCTTGATAATTATGTTGAAAATGTGTACGATTATTTTATTTGAAAAACGATAATTTTAAGGCTCATGTACGATAGTCCAATGGAAATGTGAAAACAAGGGCTCAGCAAGTTCAGTGGCATCATTCGTCTTGACGTCTCCCTCTCTGCTGGTCGGGTAAGGCAAATTTCTTCTATTTTAACTTAAGATATATCTACAGACATTAATTTATGTTAGTCTAAAGCTTATAATTATGGAGTATTATGTGTTTTATTGTTATATTCTATATTAAATGTGGTTATATAGACGAACATCTTTGTTTACGGTTTGTTTTCATAATTTACGTCTCATTGTTTATCTGATTTTATTTGTCGTGTTTATACAGATTTTATTATTCATATGTACTTATGATTTTATGATTATGTATTTTAGGCAATTTACGCATTTATCTAGTATGGCTGGCCATTAATTGCCGTCCGGTCATGTGATCGTGATGAATGTTTCCTTATTTTGCCCGACTACATTTTTTTTTCTTTTGAACGTACAAATATTTACATTTATCATTTATATTATAATGTATATGCTATTTGCAGTATCATATTGTATATTCCTCTTTTTCAAATCTACGGTATCGTAGCATTTCATGAATAATGAATAATTAATTCAATTATAACCCGTATGACCTTCAAATGTCCAGTCCAGTGGGAGGCTGGGGACATCTTATATAACCCTGGTCCCGCATATTTAAAATCTGTAAGAGCTTACACTCGAGATATATAGTGGCTACATTAACTATTAAGTCTTATTTAAATAATTTGTTTTATAATTGCCCCAATAACTGTAAACTTTATCAAACTAAGGTTTATTGGCAATTATTTTGGATTCATACATCTAGTTGTGATAACTTATTGAATATTTGGTAAAACTATTTAATTAAATTAGAGGTAATCAATCTGGGTGTAAATTATTGTCGAGTTTTTATTCATGTTTCTGTGATATCCATAGATTTTTTGGGACATTTTTTATTTGAACACGGACATAATATATTCTAGGTCTCAAACTCGTACTAGATATCAGCGCCAAGTTTGAATTTATATTAATTTGGGTGTTGCCAAAGTTTCTGACATTTATTTTTCTTTCCTATCACCATAAAATCAGTGGAGCCTTTGTATAACCCCGGCCACGTCCTACCGCTTGCATTGAAAATGGGGATTTTCTTCCAATATCCTAGTGTTTTTTTCTGCAAAACCTCTACACAACACCAGCTAACCTAAACTTACCCTGGAGCCTTTGTATATCAGCGGCCAGTTCCTCCCGTGTGGATTGAAAATGGACATCGGCTAACCTAAATTTCCCCCCCTAACCTAACCTACAAGCTGTTTCCTTACCTACTTGCCTAACGGGGGACTAGTGCCCCCCTGTGACCCCCCTTACACTGCCGTATTCTACATTAGCTGTTATCAAACATTCAGATGGCCGCTGTCATACATACACCCCCTTACCCTACCTAACCTGACCTACAAGCCATGCCCTTGCCTAACGGTGGGGCTAATGCTCCCTTGCAATCCCCCTTAGAATGCTGTATACTTAGCTGGCCGTTAGCACACATGCAGATGACTGCTATCATACATACATTCCAAATCAATTTTATTTTAATCTAAACTTAGTTTTTAGTTATCCATACCCTAACACTAGTAAGAACAAGGTTCAAAATCTCGGCTGTGTCTTGCGTCATTTATGGAGAAGTGCAATTGTTTATTATCGGCAAGTAGCGTAAACTTTACTCTATATATCTGGAATATTTTTTATAGACTAATATTGTAGATAGAAGATTTGATTGGTCCACCATGATACAATGTACAGAGAAGTACACCTCCTTAGCATCCCGTGTAGTGTATAGTTATATTTTAAGAATATATTTTTAAGAAAAGTACTGTAATCTCTTCTTTTACAGGATGCGAAGTTTACTGCTAATACTGGGTGTGGTGTGTGCAGCATCGGCTGCCGTT
The DNA here is from genome assembly GCF_036898095.1 of Palaemon carinicauda. Lineage (NCBI taxonomy): Eukaryota > Metazoa > Arthropoda > Malacostraca > Decapoda > Palaemonidae > Palaemon > Palaemon carinicauda. Next base: position 146,610 of record NW_027169479.1, read on the forward strand.
CATCCGTTGTCCGATAAATTCATTAGCTTGTTGCAGAGTGAGAAATCGACATGGAAGGTTAGTGAAATACGCTTTGTACCTTCTCAGTGCAATGTAATTCCTTGTAAAGAATTGAGACGAATAAATGAGGAAATAGAATATTTTGTAGAGTAAAGAATTATTCGACTAGAGTAGATTGTGTAAATAAAGATGCATTACTATAGCCATCTTCTTTTAGCGATGCAGATTTGCACAGACTCGCAGCGGTGCCCTTTTAGCTCGGAAAAGTTTCCTGATCGCTGATTGGTTGGATGAGATAATTTTAACCAATCAGCGATCATGAAACTTTTCCGAGCTAAAAGGGCACCGCTGCGAGTCGGTGTAAATCTGCCTCGATAAAAGAAATGGACTATAGTAAGGTCTTTTCAGCACTTTCAGTTCTTATACTCTTTCTTTTATTTATATAATTTACTATACTCTTTATGAATATGATTTACATACTCTTCAACTATAGCCTCATCGGTACAATGTAATAGATTTAAAAGCTTAAGATAGAGAAGACTGGTGAAATCTAACAGAGGCCCTTTGCGTTAATAGGCGTAAGGGAGGAGGTGATGGTGATGATGATTGTGTAAATAATTGCCTGTAGTCGAGACTCGATTAAATTGCATGAATAAAGAAACATTACTATAAAGGTCTTTTCCGTATCCTTTCGCTTCATATACTGTACTTTTTTCTTTCATAAGTATACTTTCTATAGCCATCAACTATGGACATTTCATGTATTATTCCTTAACCCTTTTACCCCCAGGCTATTTGGAACTTTCCAACCCTTAATCCCCAGGGTTTTTTTTTTTTTTTTAACCACATTATGCAGTACATTTTTTTCAAATAGCTCTAACAGCCTTAATTTTTGTCATGGAGAGGTCAGGTTGGTCTCATTCTCTTGGAAAATGTCTGAAGTTTCTCAAAAAATTATAAAAAATATATAAAAAAAATTTAAATAGCAGTTTTTTTGCAAGGATGTACCGGTATGTCCATGGGGGGTAAAGGGATGAGTTTTGTGAAATGCACCAGTACGTCCTTTGGGGGTAAAAGGGTTAATAGAGTATGAAAGTCATTTCAGCACTCCTTTGGTCCATATACAGTACTGTACTTTTTTCCTTTTATGAATATACATTATGTAGTCATCAACTACAGGTATAGGTATTTCACTTAATTATTCATTACAATACACTACTGTACTTTTTTCCTTTTATGAATATACATTATGTAGTCATCAACTACAGGTATAGGTATTTCACTTAATTATTCATTACAATACAGTACTGTACTTTTTTCCTTTTATGAATATACATTATATAGTCATCAACTACAGGTATAGGTATTTCACTTAATTATTCATTACAATACACTACTGTACTTTTTTCCTTTTATGAATATACATTATGTAGTCATCAACTACAGGTATAGGTATTTCACTTAATTATTCATTACAATACACTACTGTACTTTTTTCCTTTTATGAATATACATTATATAGTCATCAACTACAGGTATAGGTATTTCACTTAATTATTCATTACAGGCAGGGAGGAATTTCAACGAGAATCTCTCCATGCGATACATTAAGGGATTGATGGGCGTTCATCCCGACTCGAAGTACCACATGTCGCCCGTCCACAAGCACCAGGTCCCTGCAAACCTCGAAATCCCCAAGGAGTTTGACTCTCGCACAGCCTGGCCCATGTGCCCCACCATCGGAGAGATCAGGGATCAAGGATCTTGCGGCTCATGTTGGGTAAGTTCGGATTCGTTTTGTGATCGGGAGACTTTGATAAGATGGCAAGAGTATTTTCAACTTTGAATCCTTAGTGATGTCAAATTTTTTTTTTAATCTGTAATTTTGTATGTGGGAGTTCTTTACTCATTGTTCCCTGTCTGCTAAAAGCTGACGAGCCGTTGTTAAATATGGCCATTATAGAGAAGAGCATATTCTAGGTGGTAGTTCTTTACTCGTTATTACTTCTGTCTGCTAAAAGCTGACGAGCCGTTATAGACGAGCATATCAGTGCATAAGGTCCTCATCTTACTCCAACTGAAATACGAAAATATCAAATACTGTATTGTATCAAAAGTTTATTATGAAATACTGTATTATATAATTTAATACAGAAAGAAAGACTACATTTCCAATATGAAACGAGATTATTTGTTAACGTTTGCAGCTGAGTTTTGTAGGGATGTGAGCTTAGTATACTTATAATGTATTCAAATAAAGTCACTTTCATATATTTGTGATCCTACACCTGCAGGCGTTTGGAGCCGTCGAAGTGATGAGCGACAGAGACTGCATCCACAGTAACGGCACGAAGAACTTCCACTATTCATCCGAAAACTTGGTCTCGTGTTGTCACCTCTGTGGCTTCGGATGCAACGGAGGTTTCCCAGGGTCCGCCTTCCAGTATTGGGTCCACAGTGGCATAGTGTCCGGAGGGTCTTTCAATTCCACGCAGGGATGCCAGCCCTACGAGATCGCCCCGTGCGAACATCACGTCAGCGGGCCTCGTCCCAAGTGTTCCGAAGGAGGCGGCACTCCTAAGTGCCATAAGTCTTGCGAGAGCGGCTATGCCGTCGACTACGAGGCCGATTTGCACCACGGCAGCAAGCATTACAGCATTGACAGAGACGAGACCCAGATTAAATACGACATCATGACAAATGGTCCCGTCGAGGGAGCGTTCACCGTGTACGTAGATTTCCTGCATTACAAGTCCGGCGTCTATCAGCACAAGCACGGACTGCCCCTCGGAGGTCACGCCATCCGTATTTTGGGATGGGGCGAAGAGGAGGGCACACCTTACTGGTTGTGTGCCAACTCGTGGAACTCCGACTGGGGCGATAACGGATACTTCAAGATTCTCCGAGGCTCGGACCACTGCGGTATCGAAAGCGAAATCTCGGCAGGTCTCCCAAAAGTGGATTAGGTGAGAATTTTTTTTTAATAGCAATTCACGAACACATTCTATGAAGCGGATTGTCTTCGTTAGATTCAAGATCATTGATTTGGTATCGGTTGGAGCCATTTCTAATTTTAAATGTATTGAAAGGAGCGAACCATAGCTAATTTCAGTGATATTGAAAAGTTTGTTGCTGATGAATGTGGTTCATAAATTTTTTTTTAAAGATAAAAAAAAAAAGGATTTTAGAGAAGGTGTAGGTTGTATTAAATTTTCTATTTCTAATTTTAAATGTATTGAAATGAGCAAACCATTTCTAATTTCAGTGATATTGAAAGTGTATGTTGCTGATGATATTGGTTCGTAAATTTATTTTTTAAATTAAAGATCCACAGGAGATATAGAGAAGGTTTAGGTTGTATTAAATTTTCTAAAGATCCATAAGAGATTTTATAGAGAAGGTGTAGATTGTATTAAGTTTTTGAAAGATCTACAACAGATTTTATAGAGGTGTAGATTGTATTAAATTTTCTAAAGATCCATAAGAGATTTTATGGAGAAGGTCTAGATTGTATTAAATTTTCCAAAGATCCATAAGAGATTTTATAGAGAAGGTTTAGATTGTATTAAATTCTATAAAGATCCATAAGATGTTATAGATAAAGGATCCCCAAATCCTGTATTTGAGAGATGATAAAGAGATAGGTTAGTAAAGAAAATCTTAGATTATACTGTAGAGGGTTTTTTAAAGTTAATCCATTGAAATAGGATGGGACTTCATACTCTGTTAATCATTGTGGCTGTGTTTTTATTGTGATTGAAAATGATAGTTATTTTTGAATGTTGTTAATAGATTTTTCAAACCCTTATGGATTTGAAGTTTGAAAGTATTATAAGAGCTGAATATTTCTTTCCAAGTTCCATTAGTTGGATATTTTTGCTGTCGAGAAAAATTTCAAATTTATTTCCAATGATTACAGAATTTTTTTTATTTTGAAGTTTTAATTTTACTATGAAGGAGTTTTTCTAGATTTTTATAAATTTTTATTTCACAAATTAGAATACATTCCAGGTTTCATCTTTATTTATAAGATTCATATGTTTTTAATCATTTGTTTTTGTAACTTGATATAATAAAATTGTGTAGTAATAAAGTTGTATTAGTTACCAAAATTGAGAAACTTGTATATGAACTTTTTTTTTTTTTTTTACAGTATTTCATACCAAAAAAAAATTGATTATACTTTGACGTACGTCAGATTTTGCCCAAATTCTTAGTTTTTTATTGTTATAGTAGCTTATCATTTTGGGTTTGTGGTAAATTATGTAATACCTTATTGTATTTTTGTAAATTGGTGATGTTATAAAATGTAAACATAGAAGTTAATTGGGAAGAGATCGAAGTTGTAAAGAATAAACCTAGAGGTTAATTGGAAGGTCTAATATCTTTAATTCTTCCAAGATATAGTATATGGTGATGCAAGCTATTAACGAGGTCTCTTGAAAATTTTATTTAATTCCTGGGAGGAACGTAGAGAGGAGACTAACCCCTTTTTGTTTGATGACGGCTACCCCCCAAAATTGGGGGAAGTGCCTTAGCATATGTATGTATGTATGTATTAGTTCTTTAACAAATACAAAGCCTCTTCTTTTAATAGGTGTATTGTATGATTTCGGTGAAGCTAGAAGCTTTCTTGTTAAGATTTATACCTGGATGTTGGTAGTTACTGTCGGTTAGTGGGGGAGGCCCCACCCCTAGCCAGTTCACCGAGAAGCCGCTATGACCTCAGCTGCTATTAGTACACATGTACTGTGTTCCTCACTTTGCTGTTTTAATTTTCTTCTTTATGAGCAGGATGTCTGCCTTTGGATCACTATTCTTTGTGTCCTAATTGCAACGACTGTGATACTTCCAGTCGTCGCCCTGTGAGGAGTAGGGAGTGACCATCCTCCCAGTGGGAAGAAGTTCAAGCTAGGTTCTTGAAATTAAGGAAATTGACCAGACCTCTCTTTACTTCCTGGTACTCTTGCTTCTGATCCTTTTGTCTCCCTCTTCCAGGGGGAAGTTGAAGAAGGATGAAGACATTGACCTAATATAAGAGCAAGCCGAAGTGAGGCAGGTGTTCCTTCTTGGTGTGAACCCGAAAATTCCCTTTCAAAGGACTACATGGCTATGGACGATGCCTTAATAACTCTGTGGTTGTACTTGGTCCTTGAGTTAAAGGACATATTCTTATTGCTGTCTCATCTTCTACTACTGCTAAGGAAGTCCTTCATGTGACTACCTCTGACTAGTCCTGGCGATGTGTCCTGGTAAGGGAACACAGATTCCTAAGACCTCATTGTCTACAGCAGGTTTGCCTCTTACTGTTCATCTCAAGGCAAAGATGGTAGATCCCCTGTAACGTCATCTTCATCCTCGGAAGCATGAAAAGGATGTCTTCAGTTCTCTTAGGGTTCCTTTCATCAGCTGAAAGAACATGTATTCTTATGTCCTGAAATTAATCTTCCAAGGCTTCTCGTCTCGGAGAACGTTTCACCAGCTGTAAGAACGTGTATTCCTATGTCCTCTGAGATTAATCTAACAAGGCTTCTCATCTCGGAGAACGAGAGAAAGCTTATGAAAACTAAAGGATATTTTGCGCGATCATGTCATTGAGAACTTGTCTGATCATGTAAGCATACTCTGGAGCCAGAGGTCTTGTCTGTTTTCTTATGTGATGCGAATATGAAATTTTCTTGAGATAATGCTACATAATTGTAAACTATGAGGTCAAAGAATTGCTACAATACCTTATGCGAGTAGGAAATGGTAGCAGGTAGGATTCTTGGCTAATCCATGAAACAATTAATGGAGAGGGTGCCTCCATTTTGGGGCTTGCTTGTGACAATAAGGCCCATGGTACCTAATCCTTTATCCTTTCACTGGAGCAACACAAGTATAATTCTAGAGTGACATGTCTTCATTTGCAGCATCCTGGTTTTATCCAAGTAATTTTGACTACTTCAGTATATTGTGATACCATAGGTTAAGTATGTAAGCAGATTATTATAGAGCTTCTATAGGGGGAAAAGCTTGCTTGTTGTAACACTAGTTTCCTACACCTTTAATGTTGTTGCTTCATCTCATTGTACTACCAAACAGCTGTTAGTGATGAAGACTGACACTTGTTATCTGATGAGCTCGTAGAACAGCTTGATAGGGTGTCTATTTTATGAGTAGTTTGCCATGTCATGGTAAGGTATTGTATTACCATATTTCATCTTAGAATATCTCATGGCCTCTTTTCCCTATTGATAGCTTTCTTTAAATTCTACTGTATTGAAAGGAATGAGTTATTATCGAGTCTTATTTGCCATTGCCAGTTGTTCGAGCGATGACACTTTAAGCTGTAGCAAAGCATTTGAAAAGGGTTTCATATAAGTGAAAGTAATTTTGAGTAATGCATTGAGTGGATGTTATTTTAAGCAATATATTGGTAAATTTTGGGTGAAACAAAAATTAAGGTTATTTATGGGGAAAATTGACAGTGTTAATATTAAGTTTTTTCACTGATTGAAAACTATTCAGACTTTCTCTCTCAGAAGAAGGATTAAATCTTTTAGTGGCTAATAAGACATTCTACTTTCTAGTAATGTTTTATATTTAATTTTCCACTTTTTTTTTTGGACAGTCTTTAGTAAGTGTTCGGTTCCTTAGGGAATATTTGTCCATATTTGCCCCTATTTTGTACTTTTCCAATTTCTTCGGAAAATATGTCTTCAAGATTACAAGCTTAGTTAGCTATGTTATCTTTTAACTACCATCTTTGCTTTTTGCTTACTGTCCAAGTTTTATTATCTGACTACTACTTATTAGTGTAGTCTAATTGTAGCCCAATTTCAATTGCAAATCACCGTGAATGGGCTTCATAGCCCCACCCGTGCACCATAAGTTCTATGTTCTATAAATCTAAACTCCCATTGCCATACTTGGAAGATAGAAAAATTTACCGGTAGTTCAAATTCTGTATGATTTCATAATACCATCATAATACCCTAGCAGTACCAGCTGAACTCGGTTGAGTCCCTTGTTAGGCTGGGAGGAACGTAGAGAGGAGAGGTCCCCTTTTTTGTTTCATTGTTTGATGTTGGCTACCTCCCAAAATTGGGGGAAGTGCCTTGGTATATGTATGTATGTATCATAGACACATACATATACCAAGGCACTTCCCCCAATTATGGGGGGTAGCCAACATCAAACAATGAAACAAAAAAGGGGACCTCTCCTCTCTACGTTCCTCCCAGCCTGACGAGGGACTCAACCGAGTTCGGCTGGTACTGCTAGGGTACCACAGCCCACCCTCCCCCGTTATCCACCACAGATGAAGCTTCATAACGCTGAATCCCCTACTGCTGCTACCTCCGCGGTCATCTAAGGCACCGGAGGAAGCAGCAGGGCCTACCGGAACTGCGTCACAATCGCTCGCCATTCGTTCCTATTTCTAGCACAGGTGGAATTAATTGAAATCTTCAGTTATCAAGAAACTGAATAGTCCAATATCGTAAGTTTTAGGTAATTGTATTTCAAAGAAGGATTTTCAAAATAACGCAACTTGTTACCTCTGCCAACGAAGTTGAAAGGAGGTTGTTTTACCCTTGTTTGTGTGTGTTTGTTTTTGTTTGTGAACAGCTTCCTGGCCACAATTTTAATCATAGAGTAATGAAACTTGTAGGGATTAACTGCTATGTAAATAACTAGGAATTATCAAATTTTGGAAGATCAAGGTTATAGGTCAAGCAAATTGTCCGATTCACGTAATCAGCCATGAGTTTGGACATCGTTCCCACAGAGACTTCAAACTTAGTTATTTGAGTGTATGAAAATCCACACTAATTAATACATGTTAAGGTCAAAGTCGAGCAAAAGGTCGAGAAATAAGCAGCTGTGGCGGAGGTCTGCGCTCTACTGAGTCTCTCTAGTTTTTAACTTGTCTGCTGGCATAACATGATAAATTATAAAGTGAAGATTCAGTTGAATTTGAAAGATATCCATAGGAGAAAAGATGAATATAAATAAGTGTAAAAAAATTCTATTAGTGTTACAGTATAAGAACCGAAATAAATTGCTACCATGTATGATATAGTTAGAATTGTTGAAGCTATAAGGATTATCCCAATCTTTTTATCATTATCATTACTAGCCAAGCTACAACCCTAGTTGGAAAAGCGAGATGCTATAAGCCCAAGGGCTCCAATAGGGAAAAAAAGCCCAGTGAGGAAAGGAAATAAATAAATTATGAGAACAAGTTAACAATAAATCATTCTAAAAACAGTAACAACGTCAAAACAGATATGTCCTATATAAACTATTGACGTCAAAAACAGATATTATTATTATTATTATTACTATCCAAGCTACAACCCTAGTTGGAAAAGCAAGATGCTATAAGACCAAGGGCCCCAATAGGGAAAAATAGCCCAGTGAGGAAAGGAAATAAATAAATGATGAGAATAAATTAACAATACAGTAAATTAATCTAAAACAGTGACGTCAAAACAGATATGTCCTATATAGACTATTAACGTCAAAAACAGATATGTCATACATAAACTATAAAAAGACTCATGTCAGCCTGGTCAACATAAAAACATTTGCTGCAACTTTGAACTTTTGAAGTTCTACTGATTCAACTACCCGATTAGGAAGATCATTCCACAACTTGGTCACAGCTGGAATAAAACTTCTAGAATACTGTGTAGTATTGAGCCTCATGATGGAGAAGGCATGGCTATTAGAATTAGTGAACACTTCTGCTGTAAGACTAAAGAAGAGAACTTATCTATTATTTTAATATCTTGATTTTAAGTAATAATTTGACTAAACCGGGCGGCTAGACTGATAAAAGGCATTAAACTACGGGAGAGAATAACTCCTGCATTGATCGATCTACATTGGTTACCTGTTAAGGCTAGAATTGAATTTAAGATTTGCTTGTTGACTCACAAAGCACTTATAAGTGATAAGCCTAAATATCTTCGTGATTGCTTGGTCCCCTACCCTGAAGCTACCAGTGCCGCTGTAAGAGTTAGACATGCTGACGACCCACATAGACTATTCGAAATTAGTGTGAATCATGCAATAGGAGGAAGAACGTTCAGTTATGCTACCCCGAGACTCTTCAACGACCTTCCACTTGGTGTCAAGAATAGCAAAAATGTGGCAGCTTTCAAGAAAAACCTGAAGACTTATCTCTTTAGAAAGTGTTATGATAGTGATCTGAAAACTATTAAGCCTGAATGCAAATGCTAGCGAAATAACTTTTAAGATACAGAGCAAAATATTAACTGAAAAGAAATTATTTTCACACACCAAGGCCCGCCTGAACAGACCTTTAGTGTCTGATGGAGGGCGAGAAATAAACCCGTAAAAAGTAATAGAAATTTTCAATCGCATGCAATTAAAATCTACCTGATCTAGATAATAAAACTATTTGCAATGATCCGTTATGTTTTATTTTGTGACCGGTCAGCTTTTGGATCTTTCTGGTAGTTTGTTGGAAACGTTCCTGACTGGCGAAATGCTGGACTGGGGTTCGGGACCACCTTAAACTCGATAGTTGTAGCATCTGCAACCACACCATCCTTATTAGCTAAGGATGGCAGTTTAAGGGACTGCGTAGGTTTACATAACTGGTGAATCATCAGCAGCCATTGCCTGGCCCTCCCTGGTCTTAGCTTGGGTGGAGAGGGATTTGGGACTGATATGTATATATGGTCAATCTATAGGGTGTTGGTACTGTTCCTTATCTTTGCTTTTCATAAGTGACCTTTAAACCTATTATATAGGTTTAATCTTTTATCTTTTAAGTGTGAGAAGACAGGGACAGGAGAATTTCCTATAAAGATCAATCATATATTCATGTAATCAATGTCAGAGTCGCTTCTTCATCCTAGTTTGGACCAGTGTGGGCCAGACAATGGCTGATGATGACTCAACTGGTAGACACATCATAATAAATTAAATTTATAAAAAGAAGACATTTAATTGTATGAATAAGCAAAAGTAATACTTGACATTTTAAACTAATACGTACTGTACACCAATTATATTAAGAATTTTTTTTTCTGCATGAGTGAGGGAGAGAATCTTAGATAATATATATCATTAATTAAATAAAAACAAACTTTATATATCAATGGCTTGGAATTAATATATACTCTATTAATTTATAATCTTTATTTGCTTGTAAGTTTTTAATTATTAATTAGAATCTGCATTGACTATTCAATGCTTTTTAATTTTAGTCACCAGTGGCCTACACAAGTGTATGCTGGTCTATTGTCTGATGATAAACAGACAAGCTTGGATGCTAGTTTCGCATTTTAAAAGCGTAAACAAGCAGAGTTTTATTATAAATAGCAGTTTTAAAACTAAAAGAATGAACTGCTATTTCTAGATAGTTTAAAATTCTTAATTAATAATTAAACTTTAATTGGCTATCTAAAGATTTTAGTTAGCAGCATCGTAATCAAGTGGATGCTGATGTATTGTCTGATGATGTTGTTTGCTAGTTTCGCATTCCCGAGAGTAAACAACCAGTGTGTGATTGTAAATAGTGGTGTTTTGACACATCATGAATGAACTACTATTTTTCGATACTTTCTCGCATGAAGTTAGTGACGTAAGTGAATTACAATTACGTAATTACTGATGGTGTAGTTTGCGTAAATTGGCTATTTTATTGTGGAAATATAGGTTGTGAGAACTCGTTTTAGCCCAACCATTGTGAACCGGATCGTGTGACCGGTATTTGCTAAATCTATAATGAATAACTGGCCGGTATTTGCTAAATCTATAATGAATAAATTTATTTATTGTTTTTGGAAGCAATTTCTCGAGAAGCATATTTATATGAATATATGTTTTATTTTCTATTACAGGAATAATCCTGAATTGAAAATGCATTTTTCCTGCTTTGTGTTTATGCCTCTACCTAAAATTTACTCGTATTTTAGATCATGATAAACATGACCTCTACAGGATAAGCTGATAGGATATATATTAATAAACCTTTTAAGTCTGTCACAACGGTATACACACATTCTACCCAATATGAAGTAAAATCTCCTTAACCTAGCCTAAGATACCTTCCCTATCCCATCAAATAAATTTTAACTATTTACTGTCGTACTATTCCTAATGAACAAAATACGGTAAAGTTGTACCCAAATCCCCGAGTTCCCACTGGGGTCCCCCATTATCGTAGGATGTAGATATATATGTATTTCTGAAATTATTCATTTGCGACGGGAACGAGTGTCATTTTTGAAGAGCGTAATTTTTTCTATAAGAAAAAGTAGTTTTTTTCCTAGGTTACATTGCCCTGTAATGCACTACAATAATACCCAAAATATGGAGTGTTCTTGTTTTATTTATTGGTACTTTGGGAGTCTATATATCAGCGGCCAGTTCTTCATGCATAGAAAATGGGAATTATCTTCATTTTCTAGTTGTTCGTAATGCGTGGCCGTCCTACTGAAAAACCCGTGTCCGTAGCTCTGCCAAACCTCTACACAAGCACGCCACCTAACCTAACCTAAACTTCAAGCCATATTCTTACCTACTTGCCTAACCCTTAAACTCCCGCGTTCTTAGCCTACCCTGTTTGCTTTGCAACCCGTTTCACTCCAAGCAAGGTAACACAATCATATTTTTAAAAGGAAAAATATTTTATAAGTAGTAAGAAACTTTACATTTGTCCCAACGAACTACATTCAACCCTTAGCCTTTGCAACGACGCCATTTCTTGAAGTCACAGAAGTTGGAATCTTTGGGCGGTATCTGCTCCCATCGTGGTTAAAATGCTTATCACCATAACGTCACTTTTAACAATGTAAATTCATCACCTCACAATCCGTATAGTTTTTGGGTTAATCGAATTATAAAACTTATAACCCAAAATGAAGTGAAATCCTCTTAACCTAACGTAACCTAAGGTATTTTGCCCTACCCTAACGATTAAATACATTGTAAATATTTACCGTAGGACAATGTTCTTGAGGAAGGAAATGAAATTTTTCTTGATATACTTTTGGGTACTTATAACTTCTGATGCAAAAAATTGGCGGAAACTCATGTTTTCAAAATTTTATAACTTTTAAAATTCCAAAAGCTATTACGGTACTGACAAACCACATTTTAAAAGGGAAATGAACACAAGAACATCACCTACCTTAAGGTTTCTAACTTAACACGGGAGTTGTAGCCTTATCATCTACATATGGGGGGGGGGGCGTTATGATGCCCCCTTTGATCGCCATATCCTTTTATCCTATGAATAAGTCTCAATCCTGTGTTACCGTCTCAACCCGTTTCACTCCTGGCAAAGTAACAGTAAATTATTATATTTTGTAAATCTTATAAAAATGACTTCATAATATCATATTTCAGACCAAGATATAATAAATGTCCAATGATGAGAATTTATTTGACAAATAATAATAGAGTTTACACCTGTTTCAACTCACTACATACACCTGACCCTACTTTAGCCGTCAAAATTTCAATGATTTTCATTTGTCAAGTTCGACCTAAAATTAGGATTGTATATGCTGGAGAAAATTGCCAAACCAAATGTATAAATTGTTGACACAAAGGGTCGCACAAGGTAAGAGAGAGCGCGGCGAGATGTTTATCGCGTCGCGACCAGAAACTTACTGGCGATTCGACCTGAGCTAGCACGCTGCCTGACCCCGGGGTCGCCTCAGGGCACGTACCACACTGCCAGAGGTTGACCCCGTAGAAAACGGGAAGAGGGGGGTAAACTATACAAAAAGCTGGTCGGTTAGGTAGAGTTAACCAGTAACTCCTAAGAAGGTAGTTCTAGGTAAGTATGTTAGGAAAAATACAAATTACTTAAAAATTTGTGATATTCTATTTGTTTCATCACAGAAGGTACAGCCTGATTTATCTCGGTGATTTTTCCTATGCTGGAAAAAATTGCCAAGAAATTTTTTTGAAAAATTGAAATGTTTCCTCATTTCTATTTCTACTTTTCATTACAGAAAGTACAGCTTGATTTAGTGCAGTTCCCCAGACCAGTCCAAGTGACTGAGATCAGAGCTATACCTCTAGGAGCAAGGGTGCAAGCCGATTTCCCTGGTGGTGTGCGTCTTGGGTGAGTTACCACTTATTAACTTTTGCTCGTATTTGTTAAGAGATTTCAGCATACCTGTGTACCAACCGTGTGTCACACAATTGTACATAATTCCTTTTGTATATATTATGCTTGTATCTTCGCTCTTCGCTCTTCCCTCGCACTAAAACGAACATGAAAAATCATGTCTGCTTTTCTCCTCTGTAACATTGTCAATATTTCAGAGGAGAAAAGCAGACATGAATTTTCAGGTTCGTTTTAGTGCGAGGGAAGAGCGAAGATACAAGCATAATATATACAAAAGGAATTACAGTATGTACAATTGTGTGACACACGGTTGGTACACCTGGCTTGTACAGTATATAGAAAATGGTATAAATTTTTTGAGCTTATATGTTTAGAAATTCCAATAACCTGGCTTTAAATAAAAAATGGTATCAACTTCATGAAGTATTTGAAATGTCAGGCAAAGGTAAGCTGCTAATAACTGAAGTAGCAGTGGGAAGGTTAGGAAATATTACCTTCATCAGCTAAAGAGAGAGTTTTAAGGATTTGTCACAATCTTGGGGTTGCTGTGGCCTGATTAGTAACGTTTCTGCCTGGTGTTTGCCAGTCGGGGGTTCGAGTCCCGCTCAGACTCATTAGTGCCATTAGTGTCTGCAACCTTACCATCCTTGTAAGCTAAGGTTGGAGGGTTTGGGGGAGCCTATAGGTCTATCTGCTGAGTCATTAGCAGCCACTGCCTGGCCCTCACTGGTCCTAGCTTGGGTAGAGAGGAGGCTTGGGCACTGATCATATAATATATGGTCAGTCTCTAGGGCATTGTCCTAACTGCTAGGGCAATGTCACTGTCCCTTGCTTCTGCCGTTCATGAGCGACCTTTAAACCTTTAAACTGATGAAATAAAATTAGATGAAAACTTTTTATAGAATCTAAATGCAATGATAGGTGATCAACGTGAGAACGAATATTCATGGGCAAGAGGTTTGCCTTAGGATCGGTGATTTATTTATCTGTTATTACCCTAATCGTGCTGAATGATTGGCAGGTGTTGATTCCAGGCTGTCTCCTGTATGTATTAGAACATGACTTCCAATCTTTGGGGACTGGACAAACCTGGTCAACACCTTTCAAACTCTTTTAGCCTTTTGGCCATTTGCTACACTTTAAACACATTTGGGAGGCATGATTACAGTTAGTACTGTATAGTACAGTATACACTACACGATCATGTAGTCGCCTTGTACACACAGATAATACTGGCACACACTCACACTCACTGGAGAAGCTAAGGCAAAAGAATCATAGCAATACAAGGAAAATCATCATACATACATACATACATATACCAAGGCACTTCCCCAATTTGGGGGGTAGCCGACATCAACAAATGAAACGAAACAAAAAAGGGGACCTCTACTCTCTACGTTCCTACAGCCTAACCAGGGACTCAACCGAGTTCAGCTGGTACTGCTAGGGTGCCACAGCCCAACCTCCCACATTATCCACCACAGATGAAGCTTCATAATGCTGAATCCCCTACTGCTGCTACCTCCGCGGTCATCTAAGGCACCGGAGGAAGCAGCAGGGCCTACCGGGACGGGACGAGCGGGCTGGGAACCCCCTCTCCTGTATAAAAATCCTACGAGGCATCAACAAGGAGAATCATAATAATGATAACACAGTAGAAATGATAATAATAATAACAGGGGTATCTCGACACCGAGAACGCAGATAAGACTGAACATGTATGCATCAAGTATCTTACCCTGCTGAGTAGAAAGCAGCCTAACGTTTGGATGTGTTGGACAGTCGTTTGAAAATCTTGGCCGATGCTTCCAACTTAGGAATTGTGGTCAAGTGATTTACGAGCATCAAAAGTTCAATAACGTATCGATGAATCAGCAATTGGTTAAGTAGTTTTTAACCCTTTTACCCCTAGGCTCTTTGGAAATTTCCAACCCTTAACAGCCTTAAATTTTGTCATAAGAGAGGTCAGGTTGGTCTCATTCTCTTGGAAAATGCCTAAATTTTCTAAAAAAAAAAATTTTCAAAAATATGAAAAAAAAAATTTTTTATAGCATTTTTTTGCAAGGACGTACCGGTACGTCCATGGGGGTAAAGGGATGAGTTTTGTGAAACGTACCAGTACGTCCTTTGGGGGTAAAAGGGTTAAAGTACAGTATGTGGAAACTGTAAGCGATATTAATTACATTCCATCTAATTCTGTATCCTACCATTTTGGTTAAATCTCTACATAAGGTCAGGAGAATATGTTAATGAATTTATTTATCGATTTCAGGGCTACAAATCCGAGTCAGTTTGAAATAGAATATTTTGTCAATGATCTCAGCAAACGGGGAGCAGGAACCTTTGAAAGTGTTGGCACACTACAGTACAATCAGCATGGCAACATTCAAATGGATTTTGAAAAGAAGGTACAGTATGTAAGAAAACTGGCTTGTACTAGATTTAGAAATTGTGGTACGTAAATAGAATGCGACTGACACTTGCCTGTTGCTCTTTCTTGGCTTTTTAACCCTTTTACCCCCAAGCTATTTGGAACTTTCCAACCCTTAACCCCCAGGGTTTTTTTTTCAAGTACATTTTGCAATATAATTTTTTTAAAATTGCTTTAACAGCTTTAATTTTCGTCATAGAGAGGTCAGTTTGGTCTTATTCTTTTGGAAAATGCTTGAAGTTTCTCATAAAATTATAAAAAAAATATGCAAAAAAATGTAAAAAAGCAGTGTTCCATGGGGGTAAAGGGATGAGTTTTGTGAAACGTACCAGTACGTCCATTGGGGGTAAAGGGATGAGTTTTGTGAAACGTACCAGTACGTCCATTGGGGGTAAAAGGGTTAAAAAATTTACCGAGTTTTCATACGATGTTTTGTAAGTTAATGTAGAAAGTTAAGGAAAATTTTTATCTGTCATGGATTCAGATCTGTAAGTCAGGTTCAATTCAAACTCAGGCAAGTATAGAGATTGTGATTTGATTTCCTTCTATAAGAAATCGTATAAAGTTCTGTCTTAAACATAACGAGGATTTGACAACCTCAATTGATATTAAAGCTTTACTTTGTGATTTGATTTCCTTCTATAAGAAAACAGATAAAGTTCTGTCTTAAACTTAACAAGGATTTGACAACCTCAATTAATATTAAAGCTTTACTTTGTGATTTGATTTCCTTCTACTGTATAAGAAATCGTATAAAGTTCTGTCTTAAACATAACAAGGATTTGACAACCTCAGTTGATATTAAAGCTATACTTTGTCTTTTTACAAAAGGAAATTCTAAAATTATCGCTTTAAGATTGTGGTTCATATGATTATTGCTATGTTAATGATAATGATTTCTACATGGTTATACATATGAAGAAAAGATTTTCGTGACGGTTATATTTCGGGATTAACCAGACATGATAAGAATTTCACAACCTCAGTTGGTATTTAAGCTTTACTTGATCTTTTTACAAAGGGAAATTGAAAAGATTCTAACTTTAATACAACGGTATATATTTACGGCATAATGAATGGAAAGTTCATAGTTCATGTGATTGTTGCTAGGTAATGGAATTTAAAAGATTATAATTTTAAGTTTGTATTTATGATATTGTGCAGTATACTGTAATGAAAATTTTGTGGTTCATGGGAATATGGTCATACATATGAAGAAAAGATTTTCTTGAAAGTTGAAAATCTAGATTAACATTTGTTATTTTCAATTTTTTATGTCATCTCTTATTGCAGGTCCCAACAGATGGATTGCTCCTCAGAGGCAACTACAATGCCATTACCCTCGCCGTTTATGGCCACCTGACCAAAGTTCAGCGCGAGCCGTCGCCCCCGAAGTCTACGAAGCGAAGCGAAGTCGTGCCGCAGCCTCCTCCGGAAAAGGTGAACACTCACGAGCGCATAAGAGATTGGCTCGAGGACACACAAGAATGTGTAAGTCGACGGTCGTACCGATATCTGTTCACCGTAGATCATTATCATTATTATTTGTTTCCACGTAGTGCGTAAAGATAGAATATCTGTATCGTATTTCATTATTCTGAGTTGATGGAAATTATATTGTGTAACTTCCGAGAGCATGGTCTTCATTACGAATGCTGTTATCTGACTTTTTTTTTCGTTTTTTAGTTAATACTGCATGCCTGTCATTAGCGTTTATTTCTACAGCGCAAGCAGCAGCCCTTTTCTCATGATCCTTCAGTGGATGCACAGCCAGATTGGGAAGCCAAGGTTAGAAAGATCATGCCATTGTGTGGGAGATGCCCTCTTCACTATCTAACTCCTTTTAGCCTCTTCAAAAAGAATATTTTTTAACATTTTTAATTGACTATAGGTTTGAGAATTTTTCTATTCCACCATGGTTAGAAAGATCATACCATTGTGTGAGACTGATCGATGACCTCTTCACTCTCTTACTCCTTTTAGCCTCTTCAAAAAGAATATTGTTCCATAACCGAAATACAAACCACGCTATTTACATTGGGTTTACTTTCGGCGTAGCTGAAATTGACGAGCCATTAGATTTTAACGAGGGTTTACTATCCCGCGTTAGTTAGCAGGGGTAGGGGGATAGGTAGCTTGCTACCCCTCCCCCCCTCACACACCGGTGAAATGTCTCACTTCACTTTTGGCTCGGACGATGGACAGACGTGCCTGTCTTCGTCCTCGCTTGGCCGCCATTATTTGTTTTGTCTTTACTTAATCACTTACTTTTCTTTTACTCAATATATATGTAAATATTTTTTTGTGTTTATGTATATATTTGAGTATAGATATCAGTAAGTTTCCTTTTCAGAGTGCTTGTGTGTGTAGTGTACGATATCTCCGTGGAGCCCTCGGCAGTTAGGCCACCACGGTGTAATTTCATGGGTCGCGATCGAGTTTGACTACGGTCTTTCTCTCTCTCTCTTTTGGGGTCGTTCACCCTTTACTACGTTACCTTTACTACGTCTGAGTAGCTTCCTTCCCGTGTGGGTGGGGTTTCTACGCCGTACGTTTTGTCTCAATTAGTTTATGAATCTAATTGTATTTGTTGATTTTTCAGCTTCTGTAGAACGATTCCTTTCGGGGTTTTCGTTCTTTATTTAGTGTCCATTCGTTTTTAAATTACAGTACTACATAGTTACATAATTATAATTGTTATAATTCTGTGTTGGTTACAGCTCTCCTTCCGTGAGTGTAAGTGGTTGTGAGGGCACGTGCCTGTTGTGTAATTCTTGTGTTCTTTTCCCTCGGGATTCCTCTTCGGAGTCTTCCTGGGGGAATGAATGTTAACTAATGATTTTTGTTTTTATTTTTCACAGTTAACGATCTAGTTCGTTTCTGTAATGTGACAACGGAGTGAGCTGTCTTGTTGAGGCCTGGGGATTCTGGTGTTGCTGCCTCCCCTATATATCTTCGTCAGGGGCGTGTCTCCTTCTCCTGGAAGTACTCCCGTGACGATTGACAGCTCTCCAGTTCATTTTAGAACATTCAGGACTCTCGCCTCCTTGGGTGGGTAACTTTCCTTCCGAGGGAAGTTTTCCTGTCCAGGCTTGAGTTTTTTTTTCCTTTGGGGGGATCTCCTCTTGCCTTTATTTCGTGCGACTATGCTCTTGGTGCTAAGCGGTCGCACCTGCAGTTACGCTCAAGGGGCTGGGCAACTGCAGGAGCCCCTCTTCGGAGGATTGCTCTTTTTAGGTCACTGGCTGACCCGTCTCTTCTACGAAGTGTTTCTCTTTCGTTCGCGAGGGAGTACACTTGTAGAGACTCCTCTTCGGAGGACTCTTCTGCTGTTGTTGCTGTTGGCCGCCTTCGCCGTAAGGCTCACCGTCCGCTACGTCGTAAGGGCCTCCCATCTCCCTATAAGGGTGCTAAGAGGCGCCTTTTTGAATCTTCTCCGTATGCAGCCTGCAGCTCCTACCTCCTTAGATCTCTCCGGGGATCGATCTCCAACGCCTTCCAGACCTTCCGCCCCTGGTGCAGATGGACAGCAGTCTGACCTCGTCCCTTCGGGGCAAAGGGTTGCCTCCCACGGTGTGGGTGCTTCCCTTGCGTGTCAGGGTTCCCCTGCGCGCCCTTCTGCAGTGTTAGCGCACAGGCGCTCTCCTGCTCGTCAGCGCTCTCCTGTTCGTCAGCGCTCTCCTGATGATCATCGCCCCACTGCTCGCCAGCGCTCTCCTGAGGACTTCGAACATCCTGCTGTTCCTGTTGTGCGCCCTGCGCGCCATCGGTCTCCTGAGCGCTCTAGATCTCCTGCCCGTCAGAGCGCACCTGCGCTTCCAGTTCCTGATACGCGCCCACGTTCGCCCGCGCGACCTAGAACTTCGGTTCAGGTCTTGGACAAGGACTCTTCTTCTCCTCGCCCTCACGATCCGGCTCGTCAGCCTGCTCCAGCGCAGCAACGCTCGCGGTCGCCTACGCGTGCTTCTAAAGCTACTGTACGCACAGGATTCCACGCGTCGCCCTTCTGCTCGCCAGCGATCACCAGCTCGCCAGCGACCACAGACGCATCAACGTTCGCCTGCTCGTCAGCAATCTAGCGCTCGCCTGCTGTGGACCACGATCTCCGGTAGCTGACTCTTGCCGTAGATCTTCCTCCTGCTCGCCAGCGCTCACCTTTACTTCTGTCCTTCTGTGCGCCAGCTTTCTTCAATCGCCAGCGCACATCTGCGCGCCCTTTCCTGCCACGCACCAATGGGCGACTCAATTGGATTCTGAGTCCCCGGGTAAGCCAAAGCCAGTATGGCTGGGGACTTTCCACCCTTCCTAAGGGGTTAGTCACCCAATGTAAATAGCATGGTTTGTATTTCGGTTATGGAACAAATGACAAATTCGGAGATAATTTGTATTTTTCCTAACCATACAAACCTTAGCTATTTACACATATTTGCCCGCCAGCCCTGTCCCCCAAGTCAAGTCCTACCTCTAAGTGAAGTGAGACATTTCACCGGTGTATGAGGGGGGGAGGGGTAGCAAGCTACCTCTCCCCCTACCCCTGCTAACTAGCGCGGGGTAGTAAACCCTCGTTAAAATCTAATGGCTCGTCAATTTCAGCTACGCCGAAAGTAAACCCAATGTGAATAGCTAAGGTTTGTATGGTTAGGAAAAATACAAATTATCTCCGAATTTGTCATTTTTTTAACATTTTTTATTGACTGTATAGGTTTTAGAACTTTTCTATTCCACCGTGGTTAGAAAGATCATACCATTGTGTGGGAGTTGCCCTCTTCACTATCTATCTCCTTTTAGCCTCTTCAAAATGAATTTCTTTTAACATTTTTTATTGACTGCATAGGTTCTAGAATTCTAATTCGCCATGGTAGCGATAGTGTACAGTATTTAGCACTTTCTTATCTTTGATATAGTGAAGTAAATAGTAATATTGGTGAAGAAATATTCTAGCTTATTTAAGTTTTTAAATATAAAACTTACCCGCTGGTTATATAAGAATGGCTAGCGTCCCTGACAACAGCCCTTCTTATACAACCAGCGCGTAAGTATATTAAAAAATTTATTTTATTATGAAAATATCATATTTAAGGTATAAATTTGGTATGAATCATATAGATAATGAGTGTGAATCATTTAATAATCAGTATTTATTTATTTAATTTTTTTTTTAATTCTGCTAGGTAATAAAATGCATCCATTGTTATTTAGGTAGGAATTGTTTTTTTTATTGTTTTTTTAATTTATGGAAATTGCATGTGCAAATGAGTTATACTTGGAAATTTTACGCAGCATTTCTCTTCGTGATTTGCTGGTTTTAGGAACATCATTTATATTTTACACAATGTTCCATTTGATTCTGACTTCAGTCTTTTTTATAGCAATATCTTTTTACCTATTCAAAATATAAAAGATAGCCTTCTCGTCTGTGGATTAGCTGTCCGTGGACTTGCCAAATAGGGACCGGTGTGACGGTCTGAAAGATCCCCCGGTCTCAGAATTCTCCTTGATAATCTGCGCATGCGCG
The DNA here is from genome assembly GCF_036898095.1 of Palaemon carinicauda. Taxonomy (NCBI): domain Eukaryota; kingdom Metazoa; phylum Arthropoda; class Malacostraca; order Decapoda; family Palaemonidae; genus Palaemon; species Palaemon carinicauda. Next base: position 167,664 of record NW_027169479.1, read on the forward strand.
AACATTACCGTTTGCCAGTACATACGAGGTTGATGTTTTACTTTCCTGTAATGTTAGCGTGCGCAGCTCAACATTACCGCTTGCCAGTACATACGAGCTTGATGTTTTATTTTCATGCGAGCGAAGCGAGCTAATGGCGGAAAAGAACCATTATACAATGTCAAGGAGAATTCTGAGACCGGGGGATCATTCAGACCGTCACACCGGCATTATGTAGACTATCTGTGATTGTTCACTTATGGGGGGCCAACAGCTGAGGAAAAATACAATTAATTGGCCACCTTCCCTAAAAAATACTTATAAAAGATAGCCTTCTCGTCTGTGGATTAGCTGTCCGTGGACTTGCCAAATAGGGACCAGTATTATATAAACTATCTGTGATTGTTCACTTATGGGGGGCCAACAACTGGGGGAAAAATACAATTGATTAGCTCCTCCCAAAGAAACTCACTTAGGGTACCATGTATCCTCTCGAAGCCAAAGAAAACTTTGCTCCCTCACTCTTAAGATGCTTCAGGGTTTTGGATGGAGAATAAGGTATCCTCTAAATGGTTGGAAGAATTTGCTATAAATAGTGTTATCGGTTCATCATATGTCTAAGAAGCTTTTTTTTTAATAGTAAGTTATAATTTTACATTAAGAAGTAAGTTATGAGATTATAATTTTCATATATTCTTATTTCTTAACTTGAACTTTTTATCCAAGAACATCTTAAAATTTTACGATAAACTATGGTAATCTAAATTACACAATACCTTGAAATACAAATACCTCGGTTTCAATTCAGAAGATCAGGGAATATTTTGATTAAAACTCTTTTGAGAAAAAAGAATTGTGTTCGAATATCGGATGTTATCAAAGTATCATACGTTAAAGAACTTAAAAAAAAACAGTGTGGGAATTTTTAGTTTTCAATTACAAATGTTAAAGTAGTAACTATGTCTATACATAGTATTAGCTTAGTGTTGCTTGGAAACAAATGGAGGAAATTGTCAGCTTTCATTAACAAATGTCAAAGTAGTGACTATGTCAATACACAGTATTAGCTCATTATTGCTTGGAAACAGAGTCTATTGTTCTTTCTTTATTAAACTCAATTTATTTACCTTATTCTAATTGTAAGCCCCCAGCAACTGTTATTAGTTGTAGGGGAATTATATTGGAGAATGTGGCGAGGGGTTATGATTTTGTTTTTGAATTTATAATTTCAAATCTTTTATCAATAACTGACCTTCCTTGTTAAATATATTCTGAATGCAAGGCCCTGTGCTGCTAGTTGATATAGCTGTGTAATTATTAGTAAGAAAAGGGTGTTTACTGCTATTTTCTCTAGTAAACAATAAAGGAAGCCTTCTGGAATATAGGCTGGCCCTTCAAATTATACAATAGCAATTTAAACGTACGAAGAAGCATGCTCTTTTTGTTGTTATTATTATTATTATTACTACTACTACTTGCTAAGCTATAACCTTAGTTGGAAAAGCAGGATTCTATAAGCCCAAGGGCTCCAACCGGGAAAATAGCCCAGCAAGGAAAGGAAATAAACTATGAGAAAAGTAATGAACAAATAAAATATTTTAAGACCAGTAACATTATATATCTTTAATTAATAAACTATAAAATTGTAAAAAAAAACAAGAGAAATAGAGAGCATAGTGTGCTCAAGTGTACCCTCAAGCAAGAAAACTCTACCCAAAAGGGTGCTTAAAGTGGTACAAACTTTTGTCTACCTGACAGAAGAAGAAAGGTGGTAGTCCCGTTTATGTACTCGCTGGATCCAAAGGTTCAGGGCACCCAACTGTATCACTTTTCTATGCTTCCGTGATGCTGACAAGAGCTAAGTAAGTTTCAGTAGACTGTGGGTGATATCTTAGAATTGCATATTGGAGTAATACACCTTTTTACGTTGGTTCAATAAACCTCGGTTCCAACTTTTCGTATTAGTTACAAAGATTGACTTCAACTTTTGCTGTTTTACCTGACCTTACGTTGGTTTGTGCGTCGTACAAAAATGACAAATTGTTGTACTGGATAGTAATCTAATTCACCTGTTTTTGTATTAGATACAAAGATTGACTCCAACTTTTGCTGTTTTACCTGACCTTACGTTGGTTTGTGCGTCGTACAGAAATGACGAATTGTTGTACTGTATAGTAATCTAATTCACCTGGAAGTTTATTAATGTAGATATCTGGCTTTTATAAAATTATAGAAGGTTATAAGTATCTTTTTGTGTTCAATACATGTTTAGAGAATATAACAGCTACTTACAGGGCAAACTGACATACGTGTATAAAAAATCAACTCAGAATCAGTTAACGACAGCATAAACCTGTGAATTTTTGTACTTGTTTAACTCTCATTTACTTTCTTAATTCAACTATAGTCCATTTCTTTTAGCGATGCATATTTGCACCGACTCGCGGCGGTGCCCTTTTAGCTCGGAAAAGTTTCCTGGTCGCTGATTGGTTAGAATTATCTTGTCCAACCAATCAGTGATCCGGAAACTTTTCCGAGCTAAAAGGGAAACCGCTGCGAGTCTGTGCAATTATGCATCGCTAAAAGAAATGGACTATAGGTAGTGAGTTATTTAATGATAACTTTACAGGTAGGTTAATTTGCATTTTAAAAGGTCTTTAGAGTTTAGCTGCTTGTTAGTGAAGAAGAAATTGTAATCACGTTCTCGCTTTGCATTTTTAGAATGTAGCTGTCGTTGCTTTTGCTTTGTCTGGATTATTGTTTCCACTGTTTCGAGAGAAATGTATTGTTGTTGGTATTTTAAATAAGGTTAAGTTAATTAGTTTACAGATTAGCCACTAATTGGTATTTTTAAATTCTTATTCAAGTTTTTGTACTTTTAGGCATTTTGTAAATATTTTAAGTTAGTTTTCGAGATTTTTTTTTTAGTAAGTCTGCTTTTCCTTACTCCCTTTTAAGTAATATTGGTCTTGTGTTTAATGTACCATATTTTTGACTTGGAGTTAAAATGCTTTTAACCATTAACAGGTATTTATGTGTTTTTTTGTCTCTGGTATTTAAATTTTTGAATTAAAAGCTATTGATTTTCTTAACAACTGATTATGATGTACTACTTATGTATTTATTAATTATTTACTTAATTTTTTTAATATTAACCTTTAACTCTAATGGCTTATGTATCTTTGTAATTTATGTTGTTGCATGCCACCTTTGTAATTTTGTAATTAGCATTATAGCGTAGTATTAGCTCGCATGTAATTTGTTCCGACTTGTTTCTCGTCTTTTGGTATGAACATTTAACAAATCGCAATGAACTTGTTTGTAATTGAATGTTACTCTCGTAACATGTACGTGTTTAACCTTGATAAGGGACCTGTTGTGTAGCTGATGTTGGCCGGAAGGTCTTATCCTTACACGCAAATAACAAGGACCTCGGCGTCAATCGCAAACTGAAGTCCAGTTTTATTAGCTTCTGAAATTCTGAGGGACCTGTTGTGTTGCTGATGTTGGCCGGAAGGTCTTATTCTTATACGCAAATAACAAGGACCTCGGCGTCAATCGCAAACTGAACTCCAGTTTTATTAGCTTCTGAAATTCTGAGCAAGTCAGATCATAAGACTCAGGTTTTCAGTATTCTCCAATAGCATGGGATCATTGTGACCTCTTAAACGAAGACAACAGTGAGCAATTAATCAGTATTGTGACCTTGTATCTGATGAGTGCACCAACTAACCCATTTACTTTACCAATAACAAAAGCTCATTCTTTACTGACAAAGTTCATGGATGTTCTAACTCTTAGAAATTATAGATTTTACTCTACTTAACTTTATTTGAATTCTTAACCCTTTTACCCCCAGGCTATTTGGAACTTTCTAACCCTTAACCCCAGGTGTTTTCTTTTTCAAGCACATTTTGCAGTATATTTTTTTTTAAATTGCTCTAACAGCCTTAATTTTTGTCATAGAGAGGTCAGGTTGGTCTCATTCTCCAGGTCTCCTGGAAAATACCTGAAGTTTCTCAAAAAAATTATCAAAAATATGCAAAAAAAAAAAAAATGTAAATAGCAGTTTTTTGCAAGGATGTACTGGTACGTCCATGGGGGTAAAGGGATGAGTTTTGTGAAACGTACCAGTACGTCCATTGGTGGTAAAAGGGTTAATTTGGCTTTATTCCAGCTTATCGTAACTATGTAAAAGAAACACATTTAATTAGTGAATAATAAAAGAGAACTTTACATAGTAAGAAAGAGATTTGCTAGCAGACCAGGACACCTTTGAATCGTTGGTAGGGGTAGGGAGAATGTTGGCTACGATATAAGGTTATTTATTAGTAACAAAAGGAAAAAGTTGATTTGAAAAAGCTTTTGATGATCTGGAATAAGAATTGCAAATGACATGCTGTGTATGTCCTCTGAATCCTGATTATCTATATAAAAGTCTTACTGTACAGGCTGCTAAAAAATTAACAATTGCAAGTACTTAAAGACGTGAATTAGGGGGTCATTAATTACTTGATATCTCGATAAATACTTTTGCTGCATATGCTAAATGACATAGGAGATGTACAAGGATTTGGCTTGTTAAACGGAAAGCTTTGTGCTAATGTAAGTAATGTACGATCGTGTGACACACGGTTTGTACAATGTTTCGGAGCCGAGAGAATGTTGTGAACTCAAAGGCAGTGTGAAAGCAACTGAGTTAGTTTATTAAAGAACACTCTCCTTTATATACATAATCTCCTAGCAACAAGAATTTTCATGTTCAAATATTGACACTGTTACAGAGGAAAAAAGCAGACATGATTTTTCAGGTTCTTTTTAGTGCGAGGGGAGAGTGAAGATGAACTAAGTAAGATTGTGTGACACACGGCTGGTACAGTAACATGCACCTAATATATAGGCATCAGTGTCTCTTCAGAAAGTTTTGCAGACTAGGAAGCAAGCTGTGTACTATATTTTTAGCAGTTTTTTCTGTTTAGGGAGAGAAAGTAGAGCTGGAATATTCATCTGTTAAGTTTGAATTATAGCTTCCAAGAAAGTTACTTTTCCCAAGGATCTGTATATTATGGTCACATTACTTTGACAGTAGATAGATTAACTTTTGGAGTAAAGTTCCAAGTTGTTGGTATAATTCTTATAACTATTTTACATTGCATGAAGCAAAACATATGTTTTATAAGGATGGTATTTAACAATAAGTATTGTAGAAGGAAATAGGGAAAAGTTGGATAAGAATTTAGAAAAAAGCAAATGTGTGCCTTTTACTATGTCGACTATGACAAGGAGACAATATGATACAGTATATGGTACGACAGAGCCTGCAACGGTTGTGGTCTGTTGTGGCCTAATAAGCATAGAAATGCAAACATATGTTTTATAAGGATGGCATTTAACAATAAGTATTGCAGAAGGAAATAGGCAAAAGTTGGATAAGAATTTAGAAAAAGCAAATGTGTGCTTTTTACTATGTCGACTATGACAAGGAGACAACATGATACAGTATATGTTACGACAGAGCCTGCAACAGCTGTAGTCTGTTGTGGTCTAATAAGCCCAGAAATACATCTTTAGTGTTTAAATATTTCTCTATGCCAGCATGATTTGAATGTATATAACATACAACTTATGGATGTGACTCCTAGCCAGTTGGATACACATTTATTAAGACTCATGGTAGCAGTTGGGCAGGAAGTACTTGCTTTAGTTGAGGACTTGGGCCTATTTTTCCCTTTCTTACATTTGACATCCTTTAAGGTTACACTCTGCTAAATTACTCATTTTAGATTCGTAAGAAAGACTGTGTTTGGAATTTCCATGGATGAATTTGGGTCATTCATCTGCTAGAACTTTCTCACCTAAATTGTAATAATTGTAATTCAGGCTGTATGTGAGTGACGGGTTTGTGGTATTATAATTGTGATTCAGGCTGTATATGAGTGAGGGGTTTGTGGTATTATAGGGTCTGTGGTATTATGATTGTGATGCAGGCTGTATAGGAGTGGTGGGTCGGTGGTATTATGATTGTGATGCAGGCTGTATAGGAGTGGTGGGTCGGTGGTATTATGATTGTGATGCAGGCTGTATAGGAGTGGTGGGTCGGTGGTATTATGATTGTGATGCAGGCTGTATAGGAGTGGTGGGTCGGTGGTATTATGATTGTGATGCAGGCTGTATAGGAGTGGTGGGTCGGTGGTATTATGATTGTGATGCAGGCTGTATAGGAGTGGTGGGTCGGTGGTATTATGATTGTGATGCAGGCTGTATAGGAGTGGTGGGTCGGTGGTATTATGATTGTGATGCAGGCTGTATAGGAGTGGTGGGTCGGTGGTATTATGATTGTGATGCAGGCTGTATAGGAGTGGTGGGTCGGTGGTATTATGATTGTGATGCAGGCTGTATAGGAGTGGTGGGTCGGTGGTATTATGATTGTGATGCAGGCTGTATAGGAGTGGTGGGTCGGTGGTATTATGATTGTGATGCAGGCTGTATAGGAGTGGTGGGTCGGTGGTATTATGATTGTGATGCAGGCTGTATAGGAGTGGTGGGTCGGTGGTATTATGATTGTGATGCAGGCTGTATAGGAGTGATGGGTCTGTGGTAAAATAAGATTGTTTTTTATACAAATTGATCATTCAAATGAAAATATCCTCCTTTCAACGCCACAGGTTTCCCGTAAGTGTCAGTATAGATTTTATGAAATGTGACACAGTTTCTGTGCTTCCCAGTAGAATATATATGCAGGATTGCCACTATACTTTTGCCTGTTGTAATTGTCTGGAACTCCCGCTACTTCTTTTGTTTCTTAGAAAAAAAAGTCTAATCTACAGTTTCTGGAATATTCAAAGACTATAGATATGGTCTAGTTATCCAGGTTGAACTTGAATGCAAAAATGTACTTAGAGTTCATGAAAATCTATCGTTATGTAGGTTTCAGTTATGATAATTTAACTTCCGAATCTTTGTGGGATTCTCCATCTAATTAATAAGATATAAGTTATCCAGAAGTTGGTAAATTCATAGGGTTTGTTTAGAGCTTTTCTGTAATTGACAATCATTGCTCACATAGGACACTAATATAGGAAATAACCATTACTTTATATATAATTCTAATGCTTTAAAATTGTTTGTTCATACGCTTATACAGACTTTATGCCTTTTAAAATAGGGATGTGTCTTCAGCGGTACTCGAACGGCTTTTGAATTGTTAATAAGAAAGTTATTTAATGACAGGTGGAGCAATGGGGATGCCTCGCCTACTTTTGAAGGAAGGGTGTTTTGTTGCCTTCGTCGTCTCACAGATATCAGTTCGGGACGATCTCGATCTTATGATTAACTATAAGTTGACGCAAAGTTACGTGGCGTCACGTCAGCGCAGTGCTACCTGAGGAGAATTCGACACTTGTGTGTGAATGTTGCATCCTTCTCATTAGCATTAGCCAAAAGGAACTAGAGAGAAGTGTCTAGATGTTCTTTCTTCTGGGTTGTTGAAGCTGTTTGCTAACAGACGCCGCTTTGTTCAGTGCGTAACTCTGCCTTCTCAAGTAAAAACTCTCGAGCGTAGCCCAGTCAGTAGCCGTTTACGCTTGCATATTTGGAGTGGAAAGTGGTTGTGAAGGTATCTGACCCCCTTTACCTTTTGGTATCATATGGATATCCACAAACCCTTGAAGCCCTTTTCCTTAGGACCTGAGAGGGGGTGTCACTAGTTATGTAGCACTCCCAACTCCCTCATGGGACTTAGTATGCATCCAGTCTAAGGTAGCGCGTCTGGCAAAAGTATCAGGGATGGATAGAATACAGTAATTGGCTCTCTACCTCTTTCTTCTTCCTATTTCGAGGGATGCAGCCCCTGCAACCTTTACACACACTAGTTGGATATCTACCGGTAATACTGGTTAGTTACAAGATGGAGCACCTTTCTTGCAGACTATATCTACGAAGAAGCAACTCTTCCTTCCTCGCAAAGGGAAGGAGAGGTCATTGTCTTGCAAAAAATTTCTCTTAAATGTGCATGGTTTGACACTGCCGATATCATAGGTTTTCCAAGTCCTTGTACTAACTTTCTTTAAAGCCAATGGTGGCTGAGGCCATAAGATCTTTTTTATCTCAATACTTAGGCATTTGGGGTTGTGGGAATCCCCCTCCTTGCTCTTGTACTTGTTCAAAGAAGAAAAGAACCTTCCAGTTTGGTTTTAGTGATCCTTCTCCCACCAATGAGTGAATCTTCATATTTTAAAGACTTGAAAGTTTTTCATATGCATAGAAACCAATAACAAATTCTAGAAATAATTTGTAATTCTCCTTGCTATACAAATCCCTTTTAAGACAGTGCTGGCTGAAGCCAGAAGATCTTTTTTATCTATATAATTAGGTATTTGAGTTGTGGGAATCCCCTCCCTTGCTCTTGTACTTGTTCAAAGAGAAAAGAACCTTCCAGTTTGGTTTTAGCAAACCTCCCACCAATGAGTGAATCTTCATATTTTAAAGACTCGAAAGTTTTTATATGCATAGAAACCGATAACAAATTTTAGAAATAATTTCTAATTCTCCTGCTATACAAATAAGAGTCGTTCAAATTAAATTTCCCATCTCAACCCACCCTTCAGTCCTAGATGTAAGGACAAAAGTTGCAATTCTGCGTCTGTCTGGCGGGAGGGGCATCTCCCTTGTGTCACCTGTCGTTAACCACCTTGGTAACAAGTCAAGTGGCCATCTCTGCGTCGCTGAAGTCATCCCTATTTTAAATTATTTGGGTTTGTATAGCTAAGTAGACTAAAAATTATCAGAATTTGTTGTTATGACAAGTTTTTAACACAGAATTATTATCTATATGATTCATGCCTATTATTTTTTTAATCATTATGACTGTTTCTGATATCAGGTGGTTAAAAGATATCAAATTAAGTTTTGATTTATCTATATGGAACTATTAATCAGCTAAAGTACACGATAATGAAACAGTTATAAAAGTGTAAAATTTCCATTATATTTTAAACCATAAATGATTAATATTGTTGAATTTTCCTTCTACAGTATCAGAAACAATCATACACTACTGTATTTTTTAATTGATTTAATAATGTTAATGATCCTGACATGATTATTATATCACTCAAACTCTCTTTCCTACCACAGCCTCCGAGGTCTCCTCTGGAGTACGATGAGACGAAGCAGTGGCCCGACGAACGTATAGAGTTCAACAGGGAACTAGAGCGGGAAAGGGAAAGAGAGCAGAGACCCAACCGTGGTGGGGAAAACAGGGAGAGGGAGAGAGGCGAGAGAGAGAACAGAGAGAGGGAGAGGCGCAGATCGGCGGAGAGGTCTAGGAGCAGGGACAGGTCTTGGGAGAGGAGCGAAAGGAGTAGTTCGAGACGGGAGTGTAGGAGGGATAGCGGCAGAGAAGGAGACCATGAGAGGGAGAGAGAGCGGGATAGAGGAGACTTCGATCGGGAAAGGGACAGAGAGCGAGACTACGATAGGGACAGGGATCGCTCTAGGGATAGGGAAAAGGAAAAAGGGCGGGATAAAGAGAAGGATAGGGATAGGGACAGAGACCGATACAGAGAAAGAGACAGAGATAGGGATCGAGAGCAGCGTCGCAGTCGTGAGAGTAGAGAGCGCATGGAAGAGGATCGACCGCCCGCGCCGGAACCCACGGCTTCCAGAGGACGACGGAGCATCGAGTAAGTTTTGTTGTAGTTTTTTATGATCTTTCAGTACTGCATATAAGATACATGAAGATTTTTAAAATCAAATTCATATTTTTATTTGATCATGTTCACCATAGTAATATATTTCATAATATTGTACGTTTTTTTTATTAGTTACTTATACAGCTACAAGGATTAATTGCTTTCCAGAAATTCTGTATGTTAATCTTTGCTTAATAATTTTTTATACATATGGCTTGGGTAAAGCGCTCGTACTGTATTTGGTTCAAGTTACTGTCTTGTTTCTTGTCATCTCTTTTAGCTCTAAGGGGTATAGGATCTTCTAAACTTGCGCATTAGAAATCTTGTTTCAACTAGAGGATTTCTGTTGATATCTTGATATCCCAAGGACAAAAAATATGTTGAATACCATGGGATACCAGAGACAGAAATGCTCTAGTTGAAACAAGATTTCTTCCTCTTCTTTGTCTGCATCTTTTCCCACTTGTATATGGGGTCGATGTTAACAAAGCAAAGGAAGAAATCTTGTTTCAACTAGAGCATTTCTGTCTCCGTTTGAAACACGAGTCCTAATGTGCAAATTTAGCAGATCCTATACACCTTGGAGCTAAATTAGAGATGACAAGAAACAAGACATCTCCAATTTAGCTCCAAGGTGTATAGGATCTGCTTAACTTGCACATTAGGAATAGTGTTTCAACCGGAGACAGAAATGCTCTAGTTGATACAAGATTTCTTCCTCTTCTTTGTTAACATTGACCCCATATACAAGTGGGAAAAGATGCAGACAAAGAAGAGGAAGAAATCTTGTTTCAACTAGAGCATTTCTGTCTCCGGTATCCCATGGTATTTAACATATTTTATGTCCTTGGGATATCAAGTTATCAACAGGGATAGGACTTATCACTTCTTGTTGCTGGATGTGTAGTGGGTTCATGTTTAATACTTTAGGCTTTGTTCAGAAAGGATAAATAAGGGATCATTTTCGGACAGTAATTTCTAATAAATTAGAATAATAAAGTCTATATTGGTCTGAAGCACTTAATAATTATATTGATTACAGGGATGAAAGACACTCTGAGAGATCTGACAAGTCAGCTCGACGTCCTCGCACCCCTCACGATGTCCAGCCCCATCCTGTGTCGCCCTTCCATGGGGACAGCTTCAACGAAGAGGTCAGCCACCCGGGAACGGCTCGAGACTTCCACGAAAGAGAAGTTCGGGAGGATCCGAACATTTCGGGAGCCCCTCGAGATCTGCGCGAAAGAGAGTCGCGGGAAGAAGTCGCACGCAGCGGAACGCCTCGAGAACTTAGGGAAAGGGAGCTTCGTGAGGCGCAGGAAAAGGAGAGGGACTTCGAGCCAGCGGAACCCCAGAGCGTTCTCCCTCCGTTGCCCACTGAAATTATGGACCCCATTAGTGATGACGAAGAGCTGCCTGATCTCCCTCCCGATAATACAGAAATAGAAGAAGAGTACCCACCAGAGGAATGCATGGATGAAATATGCATTGATGAAGCACCACCAGACATAGGTATGATATATACCAGTGCTTTTTTTTTTTTAGCTTTCTTTTAGATACAAATCTCAGTGAAACAGATCCTTCTGTAATACGTCATTTGTTCTCTGGCTAATGCAAAAAGTAAACAATACAGACCTGCGATAGCTGCTGTGGGATCTTTACATTACTAGATCACGGATTATGTTTTATTGTTACGTGGAGGTCATTAGATCATTCATAGCTAGCAAGTTGGTCTTCCTTCGCACTTTGAAGTAGATCTGTGTCTTGCTAATCCCATATACCATCTTTAAAAAGGGTGGAGGTTTTTCTTTTCTTTATTTGAAAAATATTTGTTGCCAACGTTGCGTTGCACTGAATTCATAAGAATCATAATTTGCTTTGTATTAAACCTTGATACTTACAAGTTGGTATTATGATGGAAAGGTTATTGTGCACAGATACTCATGCTGCTAGTCCTTGGGAATCAGATGTCAGTTTAAGCCCAAAAAATGGATTTTGACAAAGAAAAGACTATTTTTGAAGAGGTGGCCCAAGGTAAGAGAGAGCGCGGCGAGATGTTTATCGCGTCGCGACCAGAAACTTACTGGCGATTCGACCTGAGCTAGCACGCTGCCTGACCCCGGGGTCGCCTCAGGGCACGTACCACACTGCCAGAGGTTGACCCCGTAGAAAACGGGAAGAGGGGGGTAAAACTATACAAAAAAGCTGGTCGGTTAGGTAGAGTTAACCAGTAACTCCTAAGAAGGTAAGTTCTAGGTAAGTATGTTAGGAAAAATACAAATTACTTAAAAATTTGTGATTTTTGGAGAGGTGGTATGGGGGTTCCCAAGACATTCAATTCTCCCTAGACTTGTGAGGGGAAGTGGGACAAAACTGATGGTTGCCAGACGAGTAAATAAATGTTATCTTTAGTGTTAGTAATGGTTCTCTGTGGGTGGGGTGTCATGACCTAATAGATGATTGTTCCAACACAGAGACTTACCTCGAACCCCTTTCTTAGGAGTTACCTGGAACCTCCTCTCAAACGACCAGAGTTTTGTGTTGTTTACCCTACTCCCGTTTTCTGTAATGGTAGGCCTAGCGGAAGGATACGTGCCCTAAGGGCAAACCCGAGGTAGGCCACATGTGAGCTTGGGTCCTGATCTCCAGTAAGTTCTCTGGTCGCGTCGTGATATCATCTCGGAGTAGGGTAAACTACACAAAACTCTGGTCGTTTGAGAGGAGGTTCCAGGTAACTCCTAAGAAAGTGGTTCTCGGTAAGTCCATATCCATATACCAAAGGCACTTCCCCCAATTTTGGGGGGTAGCCGACATCAACAAGAACAATATTTGTTGCTGTCTCACAGGATACTTTTACAGGAGAGGGGGTTCCCAGCCCCCTCGTCCCGTCCCTTTTAGTCGCCTCTTACGACACGCAGGGATAACGTTGGCGCTATTCTAATTGTTTTATGCCCCCGCGGCCACAGGGTATGTTAGGAAAAATACAAATTACTAATAATTTGTGATATTTAGTATTGGAGCTGCTGTGATGGGTTCAATAGTTTCTGAACCTTTGGGTTTTACTTATACGCATCGAGTCGATGCCTTGCACGCTGATATATTCTGGTCCTAGGAGAGGGAAGACTATTTCCTTGGTATAACATGTTGTGCTGGATTCCCTGTTCTAGCTTTTATAGGTTTTCCATCATCTAAACCTTTTTCTCGATAGAGTGGGATGTACTTCGCTATAGCACAACTTTTGAGCGTTAAAATCGTTCCAGGGGGATTATTTTAAAGTCAGGCTGGGAGGAACGTAGAGAGTAGAGGTCCCCTTTTTGTTTTGTTTCATTCGTTGATGTAGTCTACCCCCTAAAATTGGGGGAAGTGCCTTGGTATATGTATGTATGTATGTATTTTAAAGTTTCAATAAAACACGTCTGACCAACACAGGTGCTGATAGAGGAATGAAGATAAGGGGTGCGGAGATGCAGGGATCGAGGGGGATGTTGATAAAGGAGAGGTCTAATTGGTGAGGGATCTATGGTCGTGGTTCAATCACACCCCAGTTATCTATACCGACACTCAAAGAGTGAGCGAGCTAGGTTTATTCCTGGCATTCCATGCATCTCTTTTTTTTTTCCTCTGGTATATTCAGCAATAACTATGCTTTAAAATGGTGCTAGAGGAGCATTTCACGGTGCGACACAGGTCGAGCCCAGAAATAGCTTTTTCCTTCGTCAAAATCCATTTTTGAGTTGAAAGATTCTGAGGTATGCAGTCTTCCTCATCCCATCTTTCAGTTTCAAATTTTTCTGTCATTGAAATAATTTTGCTTTTATATTTTTCAGGGGTTGATGATTACGAAGAAATTATGAGTGACGAAGAGGATTTGCCCGAGGACCAGTACGAGGAAGAATGGTTTGTCGAGGAATGGGAAGACTGGTTGAAGCCTTTCACGCCTAGTCATTTCCAGATGGGCGAGCTCGGCTATCTGCTGAGCCCGACTCTCACGGACTTTCAAATCGACTACCAGCACTGGAAAGCGAGGTTCGAAACCGAAGGTCAAGATATAGAAGACGAGCCTTCTCAGGTGAGATATTTTGATGGTGTTTGACTTCTCTGCTGTTCATCATAGCTGAGTGATGAGTTCATGATTGTCGTAGTACTGTGTATGTTTCTCTTGCTCGATTGATTTGCTGTTTGGTAATGGAAATAGAACATGATTTCTGTTCTTTAGCACTGTATGTCATTGCATTCCTTTCAGTAACTATATTTTAAATTAATTGTACTTCCCTTATAGCTTATTTATTTCCATAACATATTTCCTTTCTTCACTGGGCTATTTTTTTCTGTTAGAGTCATTGGGCTTATAGCATCCTGCTTTTCAAACTAGGGTTGTAGCTGAGTTAGTAATAATAATAATAATAATATGGAAGCTTGCATAGTTGATTGCCTTTTTAAATTTCTTTTGTAAGAATGTATCATCTTAGTAAATAATAGATGATAATTCATATACCGTATTATTATTATTATTACTGTATTACTATCCAAGCTACAACCCTAGTTGGAAAAGCAAGATGCTATAAGCCCAGGGGCCCCAACAGGGAAAAACAGCCCAGTCAGGAAAGGAAATAAGGAAATAAATAAATGAAGAGAACAAATTAACAATATATAATTCTAAAAACAGTAACAGCGTCACAACAGATATGTCATATATAAACTATTAATAACGTCAAAAACAAATATGTCATAAATAAACTATAAAAAGACTCATGTCTGCCTGGTCAACCAAAAAAGCATTTGCTCCAACTTTGAACTTATGAAGTTCTACTGATTCAACTACCCGATTAGGAAGATCATTCCACAACTTGGTAAGTTTTTTTATGTTTCATCTTGATTTGCAGGCATCGAAGCTTGAGACCATGTTAGCCGAGGTTCTCATTCCTTTGGAAATGCCCGAAGAAAATATCCTTGAAACAGATTCAGGCGAAGCAAGGGAGGAAGCCGGAGAAAAGTGGGTCCAGAGCGTAGAACACGTTTGCCAGATTTTGTCAAAAGGACTTCCGTACCTTCTGGCTAAAAATGGAGATGGTAAGAATACGTTATACGTCCGTGAAATATTTTCTGCCGCTGATTTTTGTTCTAGTTCTCAAGATTAGTTTATTTTTTAACCCTTTTACCCCCAGGCTATTTGGAAATTTCCAACCCTTAACCCCCAGGGGTTATTTTTTTCCAAGCACATTTTGCAGTATATATTTTTTAAATTGCTCTAACAGCCTTAATTTTTGTCATAGAGAGGTCAGGTTGGTCTCATTCTCTTGGAAAATGCCTGAATTTTCTCAAAAAATTATCAAAAATATGAAAAAAAAGATTTTTTATAGGATTTTTTTTTTTTTTTGCAAGGACGTACCGGTACGTCCATGGGGGTAAAGGGATGGCTTTTGTGAAACGTACCAGTTAATGTAGTTCATTTTTCCATTTAGCCTACATTGATCAGATTTCAACTGTAGGAAATGTTGAGCTATGAAACAAACCAGAACAGTTAAGAAAATATAGAAAAATTTTGACCAATACAATTCCCCTTATCAAGGATTAACAAACTATAATCTCAATAAAAAAAAATTGTAATGACAAAATTTGGAAATATGCTCATGTAGTCTTTTTTACTACCTCTAAAATCTATTGTGGAATAAAGAGTATGGTAATAAATATTTATACATACATACATATATACCAAGGCACCTCCCCAAATTTTTTGGGGTCGCCGACATCAAACAAATGAAAAAATAGGGGACCTTTCCTCTCTACATTCCTCCCAGCCTGACAAGGCACTCAAAGGAACGTAGAGAGGAAAGATTTATGTAACATTAAATCCAAAGTAGATTTTTTTATTTTCTTTCCAAAAAGGGAGGACGTAATTGAAATGGCATTTTGCCTTCTCCGTATTATTCAGAATCATTTGACTCATGGGTATTTGATAATTTAACCCACATGACCCTATGCCATTAATGCATAAAGACAATTAATGTACGTTTAAACATATTTCTTCTGACTTTCCAGTTTTCAACCAAAATTTAATACCAAGTCTATCAGAAAAATAGAGGGTTGGGCATGAATGTAAAAAGAGTTCTATATGAGAAATTGATTGTACCAACTGTGATGTATGGATCGGAGTTGTGGGGAATGAAAGTGACGGAGAGACAGAAATTGAATGTGTTTTGAGATGAAGTGTCTAAGGAGTATGGCTGGTGTATCTCGAGTAGATAGGGTTAGGAACGAAGTGGTGAGAGTGAGATCGGGTGTAAGAAATGAGTTAGCAGCTAGAGTGGATATGAATGTGTTGAGGTGATTTGGCCATGTTGAGAGAATGGAAAATGGCTGTCTGCTGAAGAAGGTGATGAATGCAAGAGTTGATGAGAGAAGTACAAGAGGAAGGCCAAGGTTTTGGTGGATGGATGGAGTGAAGAAAGCTCTGGGTGATAGGAGGATAGATGTGAGAGAGGCAAGAGAGCGTGCTAGAAATAGGAATGAATGGCGAGCGATTGTGACGCAGTTCCGGTAGGCCCTGCTGCTGCCTCCGATGCCTTAGATAACCGCGGAGGTAGCAGCAGTAGGGGATTCAGCATTATGAAGCTTCATCTGTGGTGGATAATGTGGGAGGGTGGGCTGTGGCACCCTAGCAGTACCAGCTGAACTCGGTTGAGTCCCTTGTTAGGATGGAGGAACGTAGAGAGTAGAGGTCCCCTTTTTGTTTTTGTTTCTTTGTTGATGTCGGCTACCCCTCAAAATTGGGGGAAGTGCCTTGGTATATGTATGTATGTATGATTTAATACCAAGTCTATCAGAAATACAGTATATCATTGAAAAAGATTCATTAAGTAAAATCTAATAATTTATAGTTAAGAATGAATCCTTTGGGTTAGTCACATAAAACTTTAAGATTATTAACTTTGTTGTTTGGTTAAAGTATTTATTAATAATGATTATTTACTTTCAGCCGTCCTCACCACAATTTGTGATTGGATTGACGTAGGAGTAAATTTTGAAAGAGCTCTTGCGCAACAGCAGCCTGTGTATAAGGTTAGTTCGATACGAGTTTAGGAATGAAATAGACTAATTTTTATATCTACAATAGATTATTGTGGTACATAGGCATGTTACTCCACATTTATAATAAACAATGTCTTAGGGGCGTCCAAAAATCGCATATATCTCCAGACAAACGGAAATGCAGTTTTCCTGCTATTCTGAAAACTATTTGGAGGACAGTTAGTCTGGAGAGACTCTACATTTATATTAGACAATGTTTTAGTGGCGTCCAAAAATTGCATATATCTCCAGACTAACGGAAAGGCAGTTTTCTTATTCTGAAAACTATTTGGAGGACAGTTTGTCTGGAGAGATGCTATCTTTGATTTTTGGATGCCACTATGACATTGTCTATTCATTACAATATATGCTTTAGCAAACTGTATTCTGGCCGAATTTTGCAGTTTTCCTGTTATTCTGAAAACTATTTGGAGGGTAGTTTGTCTGGAGAGATGCTATCTATGATTTTTGGATGCCACTATGACATTGTCTATTCCTTACAATAGATTATATATGCTTTAGCAAACTGTATTCTGGCTGAATTTTACTATATATATTTTCTTCTATGTAAGTTTAACCAATATTTTCTTGATTTTTGGAGGATAGTTTGTCTGGAGAGATGCTATCTATGATTTTTGGATGCCACTATGACATTGTCTATTCATTACAATATATGCTTTAGCAAACTGTATTCTGGCTGAATTTTACAATGTATATTTCCTTTCATGTAAGTTTAACCAATGTTTTCTTGATTTTGTAAACAACATTAATTAGCCTCAGGGCACATATCACTCCGCCTGAGGTTGACCCCTTAGAAAACGGAAAGAGGGTAAACTATACAAAAAGCTGGTCGGTTAGGTAGAGTTAACCAGTAACTCCTAAGAAGGTAGTTCTAGGTAAGTATGTTAGGAAAAATACAAATTACTTAAAAATTTGTGATTTTTCTTGATTTTGTAAAGATTAACTAGATTTTTTTATACCCAACAGATACGCCACGTAAAAGCCGGCGTACGCTTAACGCAGTTAATGCTGCAGTGTACGGATGAAATCACAAAATTGCTCCTGGAACGTAACATTATGGAGAAGTTGAAGTTGCTCTACTATCAACCTCACATGGCACTTTCCATCAAGTTACTCATTCTGAAGTATGTAATACTGTATTGTCTTTGTAACATTTAAAGAATTTGAATTAATATTTACACTTTTATTGAAGCTGGACTTCATAAGTAGTACTGACGTACAGTGGAACGCAGGTCTTCTTTGTACAATTCTCTAGGGCCTCTGTTACAGCCCTTCCCTTTGATGAAGGAATTATCTAAATGGAAGACAGCCTGTGAATAGTGGTTTTCACACGCCCCTGTTGTATACACGACACCCACAAGGTGCTCACGCGAGGGTAGTAACCTCTGCATTCCATGCTTTTATCTTTCTCTGGTATATTTGGAAGGTTTATATCAGAAAAGTGTAAAGAAGGACCCTTTTTCACCGGGCGTCACAGGTCTCTTCCCAGAAATGGATTTTTCCTTCGTCAAAATCCCTTTAATATTTATACTTTTATTGAAGCTGGACTTCATAAATAGTACTGATATACAGTTGAATGCAGGTCTTCTTTGTACAATTAAATTAATATTTATACTTTTATTGAAGCTGGACTTCATAAATAGTACTGACGTACAGGTGGACACAGGTCTTCCTTGTACAATTAAATTAATATTTATACTTTTATTGAAGCTGGATTTCATAAATATTACTGATATACAGTTGAAAGCAGGTCTTCTTTGTACAATTAAAATAATATTTATACTTTTATTGAAGCTGGACTTCATAAATATTACTGATATACAGTTGAAAGCAGGTCTTCTTTGTACAATTAAAATAATATTTATACTTTTATTGAAGCTGGACTTCATAAGTAGTACTGATGTACAGGTGGACACAGGTCTTCTTTGTTCAATTAAATTAATATTTATACTTTTATTGAAGCTGAATTTCATAAATATTACTGATATACAGTTGAACACAGGTCTTCCTGGTACACCTCACTCTGAGGAAGTGTACCCAGCCACACCATTACTGCTCGGTGAGTTCCTGTGTTTAGCACCGCCCACCACTGATGCCATCTTTCCCTACACTATCTGCTTGGTTACTCACTATAAAGTTAGGGTATGATAAGTGGCTCTTCTTCGGAGAAGGGTGTGTCAGGAACTCCTGTGTCCAACTGTACTTGGTTTTTTTAATTTTCATTTAATACATTTGCTTCATTTGAGGCCCTTTGCGTCTATAGGCATAGGAGGAGATGATGATGATGATGATGATGCATTTGACCTTTTTCTCTCAAACAAAGTACTCAATTGTAGCTAGTTGTAGACTAATGCTGTTATCATGTACTTTTTAGTAACATGTCTGTTATATTGTAGGTCTTTTGATCAGTGAAGTTGACCAAATAGAGTACTGAAATTACAGTTGTAGACTACTGCATAGTCGATTTCTTTTAGCGATGCAGATTTGCACCGACTCGCAGCGGTGCCCTTTTAGCTCGGAAAAGTTTCCTGATCGCTGATTGGTTGGACGAGATAATTTCAACCAATCAGCGATCAGGAAACTTTTCCGAGCTAAAAGGGCACCGCTGCGAGTCGGTGCAAATCTGCCTCGATAAAAGAAATGGACTATAGTGATGTTATCATGTACTTTTTAGTAACACGTCTGCTATATCTCAGGTCTTTTGATCAGTAAAGTTGACTAATTCGAATACTGAAATTACCGCCACTAATGGATAGTTATATTAATTATAAATTCTCTCTCTTCTCTTCAGAACGTTCGACTCGGTCACGAGGACTCCCATGGGTCTGAGGTACTACTTAGGAATAGCTGATGACAAGTGTGAAGAGAGAGGCAGAAACTGGTATGAAATCATCTTGGAGATGCTCACTGACGTACAACAGACCAGGGCCAAAGTAAGTCAATTGTAATTCAAAAGGAATGGACGTTTATATATGTTAAGCAAAAGTAAGTTTTAACCCTTTAATCCCCAGGCTATTTGGAAATTTCCAACCCTTAACCCCCAGGGGGTTATTTTTTTCCCAGCACATTTTGCAGTATATTTTTTTTAAATTGCTCTAACAGCCTTAATTTTTGTCATAGAGAGGTCAGGTTGGTCTCATTCTTTCGGAAAATGCCTGAATTTTTTCAAAATTTTATCAAAAATATGAAAAAAATAATTTTTATAGTATTTTTTCGCAAGGACGTACCGGTACGTCCATGGGGGTAAAGGGATGAGTTTTGTGAAACGTACCAGTACGTCCTTTTGGGGTAAAAGGGTTAAGATATACATTGGTACGAACAGCTGAAGTTATAATGCAATACAAATGGACGATTGTATGTTGTGGGCGGGTTATGAGCGGAGCTTGTTACACCATACGGTTCTGTTGTTAGTGGTTACGGCAGTTGGTAGTCCATTATAAATGGTGAGTGAGGTTGGTCCTCGTTGTTGAAGATTGCCTGGCCCTTTTGGCCAGACGCGGGCTCTTGCAATCTTGCAGCCCGTCGTGAGGTTGGTCACTAATTACAAAAGCATTATATGATAACATATTAGATTTGGTATTGATGTATTATTATTGCATCTAAACTACAATTTTACTCTATGTTAAATGCATAAGTAACATATAAACTACGCCAGAATACTAGTAAATAAAGATGTCTCTTATTAGAGAGAACAAAAGACATAGGAGGGATATGAAAGGTCTGTAATTCTCCATGTAACAAAGGCATAGGAACTGATAAAGAAATTGGGAATGATTCTGATTTGCAACCTATTAATGCGAAGATTCATGGCTGGAGTAAATTAGGTAGTTTTTTTATGAATGAGGACGAGGTGAAAGGATATGGTGTCTAAAAGCAAAGACTAAGGACTTAAAGAATGAGGTGGTAGCGTATAGACGTGACAGGGGAATAGGCTGGGGAACAGTTAATCAGAAACCAGTGGGAAACCTGTAAGAAGACCCAAGAAATCAAGGAAAGCTGTAAAAGGTGAAGACAAAGTACAGGATAGAAAGGAATAGAGAGAGCGAGTTTCATGACTAACCCTGTAAAGGGATGAACTGTTATAAAAATGCTTATGTTGATGATAAACTGTGAAACAAAATCAGTGTCATCCTGCTCAACATCTATGCTCAACACTGATTTATTTACGGAGCCTGACGGACAGTATCACGAGTTACAATAATCAATGAGACATGAGCTCGAGACTTAGGGACATAGAACGTGAAAGCCTGCGACATATGAAACTTGAGATATTTGATCATGAACTGTGGTAATATAAAACACGAGTGGCCATATATGAGTACCTCAGACATCACCCTCTTGTTTCTTTGGAAAGGCATAGAGGAATACTGAAAGAGAATGGAGTCTATGACACAAGTCTGTAAATACATTGTTCTATTTTGGAGACCTCAGAGATCCCAAACGTACATAAAGTTAATGGCGTTGCTTTTATCCGAGAATATCGAAGTTTTGTTTGCCTTTTCCCCATACAGTGACTTAGCAACATAAAAAAAGTAATGTATGCACATTACAATATAGGGACATACAAAATTGAATGTAACAATGCTCTATAGATATAAACCTTTTATTTTTCAATTAGTATTGTTGGTTTATTTTATTAAGTATCTCCTGTTTACCAAATCAAGATTAAGGAAGTTTCTCTATTAAATACTTCTTTCGTTTGTTGATGATTGTATATTTGGCTAACACAGCACCATGTACCTGTAATGTATATTGGCCCTTTTACCCCCAAGCTATTTGGAACTTTCCAACCCTTAACCCCCAGGCATTTTTTTTTTCAAGCACATTATGTAATATATTTTTTTAAATTGCTCTAACAGCCTTAATTTTTGTCATAGAGAGGTCAGGTTGGTCTCATTCTTTTGGAAAATGCCTGAAGTTTCTCATAAATTAATCAAAAATATGCAAAAAAAATATAAATAGCAGTTTTTTGCAAGGACGTACCAGTATGTCCATGGGGGTAAAGGGATGAGTTTTGTGAAATGTACCAGTACGTCCATTGAGGGTAAAAGGGTTGATATTCTTAGAATTTCTGCTGATAATTTCATAAAATTCTGTTTACGATTCTGTTAATGGAATTTATGATTCTACTTTTAATATCATATTCAGACCTATGGGAAACTGCTTGATGATTGAACATTTTTTTCATTCATATCAGGTGGCATTATCAGCAATAGTGAGGAAAGTCCACATCTTTGAAGTTTGTCAGAATCTCATGGAAAGCACCAAGATGCTGCTGAATCACCTACCCAACTTGGAGGAGGAATTGAAAGGCAACGAGGAAGTAAGTTAAGAAGAAGAGTACTTGTATGTTTGTGTATGCTATACAGTACAGTAATTTCCTTTTTTTGTAATTAAGGAGATCTGTTATATAACTTCTCAACTTTAGCTTTTATGAATAGTACTTACCTGGCAGTTATATATATATAGCTGATATCTAAATCAGCTATATATATATAACTGCCAGGTAAGTATTCATAAAACTTTGTTTTATCATAAAAACTCCATTTTTATGAATAGTACTTACCTGGCAGTTATATATATATAGCTGATTTAGAGATATCAGCTATATATATATAACTGCCAGGTAAGTATTCATAAAACTTTGTTTTATCATAAAAACTTCATTTTTTATTTGTTATTTTATGAAGATGAAAGCAGTGTAATTTTTTCTTTTAAGGATTATTTTTTAAAATCTAAATTTAGCAGATTAATTTTTTATTTATACTATACAATAGTTTCCTTTATGAGAAACTTGGAACCTTAAGATCCTTTATATTTCTTCTCACCTTTATTATTTGATTTCCATTTTTATTAAGATGAAATCACAATAATTTTTCCTCTAAAGAATTATATTTTTGAGTCTTTATTTGGCAAATTAAATTTTTTATCATCCTAAATATTTTAGCTTAACCAAGAAGAAGACTCAATGGACATGGATGAAGTTGACGGCCGCATTGACCTGCCACCCAATTGGAGCGCGAACATACCCGATTCCTTGATTGACGCGGTCAATTCTTGTCTGCAGGAAATAGTAAAAGTACACAAATATGCTGATCAACTCTTGGCTCAACCACATAGGTATTGACATAGAACAATGCATTTTTCAATATTAAACTTACCCGATAATCATGTAGCTGTCAACTCTGTTGCCCGACAGAATTCTATGGAGGGATACGCCAGCTATCACAATACTAGAAGGGGGTGTTCTTACCAGCGCCACCTGTGGCCAGGTACTCAAGTACTTCTTGTTGACACCTCCTCAATTATTCCTCTGTCGTGCTTCTGACAAGACGTTCTGGGATACGCTTATGTTCTTGGAGTATTTTCACGACTTTGGTGAAGTATTTCTCTTTGATTTCGGCTGTCGCTTTACTGGAAACTTCTATTTTAGCTTAGTTAGCTTTTGGAATTAATTTGATTAATTTTGGTGACGAAGAGAGTATGAACTCTCGTTCACCTTTCAATGGCCGACCCTTCCCTTAGACGGAAGTGTTGGTGTCTAAGAGAGTATAGACTCTCTTTCTTAATTTTGCTTAACAAAAGTTATAGATTTATTTTATATCTCTCCGCCTCTTATAGGCCTCTTCGATTAACTTCCTTTTATTATAAACTTATTAAAATTAATTTTTATATTTGTTTATATTCGACCTTCCTAATAGTAGGCGGTCTTTTCTTGGTACCGAAGTTAATTATCGTGAGCCCGTCATTTCGGTTTTACCTGTTAACATATTATGCTATTTTAAGGTCTTTGAAAGAATTTCTTTGATAGTCTCGTACTTTTTCAAAGTTGAACTAACGTTTTGTTTGTCTCGGCAGTTGTTGACGTTCAGAACGTTTCAACTTGCACTCTATCGTTACGATAGAGAAAGAATGTTCACGGTTTCACATTGCAGTAAGAGTAACCGTGTCTAGCGTTTTGTTCATTCTTTCTTAACTTAATGGTTTTGATCCTAATAAGGAACTTTTCTTTTTGGGAAATATTTCAGTTTTTTCCTTTAACAATAATATGTTTTAACGATATATATGATTGGGCTCTTCTCTCAGGTTCTAAGTCAAGAGAGAGAGAGAGAGAGAGATAGAGACGGAGGGAGAAAGAGGATAAACGTTTCCCTCAAGCCTGCCAGGCGTACGAGTAACGTCGTTATCGTTTTGCTCTTATCCCTAGTCTCTTTAGGGGAAGAAACTAAACGTTTCTAGAGTGATCTAGTGTTTAGTCTCTTTCCAGCCTCTGAATTTTCTTTCATTAGATTTTTCTGTTACATTGTAATTCTGTTTTCGCAATTACTAACTTTTGAGAAGGATAGAATTGCGTGTTTCAGGTACAAACCACTTAAAGTTTCGAGTTCAGTGAAATAAGTGCAAACAGAAATCAAAGTGATAAGTGATTAGTGCAAAGTATGTCAGTGTTATGCGTGAGGGTACTTTTGTGCGCGCCAGTCGTCCTCCCAGTCCGGGACCTCTTGCAAGCTCCCAAGCCCAGGGGAGAAGCAATGTCGAAGGGCAAAAGGGTTCGGCAGGCCTTGATCGGCGCACAGAAGTATCCTCGGTGGTTGTGGGCGTGTCTTACCGAGACCGTCACTCCCACCCGCAGACGATTGAGCCCTTATTTTGCTCGTCTGCAGAAGAGATTTAGAGGAGAAAATAAAGGCAGAGTTACGCTGGTCTCAGGTCTCAAGACCTCTTAAACGTAAAGTCCAGACCTATGCCAGACGTACGAAGTAAAGTTCAACAACCCGGATGCAGTCATTGGGTTAGCTCTGACTCTCCTCAGTCATCAGTTTGTCGGGCTGAGAGTGCGCCTACACTCCCCCCCCCTATGCTCGCTCCGCCTGATCGCAGTACCACCTGCCAGGCGTACGATGTTGTGGACTCTACTACAGTCCATGCAAGCACAGCTTTCGGACCTGATGCGTGAGTGTCGTGCTGAGAGTGTTGCACCTCCTCCTCCTCCTGCACCGGTGGTGCACCAACCGCCTGCACCCGTTCAGCCTGTGCTGCACCCGCCTGCACCGGTGGTGCACCAAACGGCTGCACCCGTTCAGCCTGTGCTGCACCCGCCTGCACTCGCTGCACCCAGTCGCAACACCATCTGCCAGGCGTACGATGTTGTGGACTCTACTACAGTCCATGCAAGCACAGCTTTCGGACCTGTTGCGTGAGTGTCGGGCTGAGAGTGTTGCACCTCCACCTGCACCCTTTCAGCCTGTGCTCAACCCGCCTGCACTCGCTGCACCCAGTCGCAGCACCATCTGCCAGGCGTACGATGTTGTGGACTCTACTACAGTCCATGCAAGCACAGCTTTCGGACCTGTTGTGTGAGTGTCGGGCTGAGAGTGTTGCACCTCCCCTGCACCCGTTCAGCCTGTGCTCAACCCGCCTGCACTCGCTGCACCCAGTCGCAGCACCATCTGCCAGGCGTACGATGTTGAACCTCTTTCTGTGTTCGCTGTTCCCAGTGTTGTTCAGCCTCAGCCTTCTTTAAGGCAACCTTCGGTTTGGGATCAGGAGGATTACCCCACTCTTCCTCCTCCTCCCCTGGCTGCTCCACCGGTGGTGCAACTCTCGGTGGAGGTACAACCTCTTCCACCTGTGAGTCAGTCTCCTCAGCTGCTGCACCGAGCTCAACCCGTGCACCCTGATCCTGCGCCTCAGACACCTCTGCTTGCGGGAACTTTACCTTGTTCTGCGCAACCTCGGTCTCTTCACGCTCCACTCATACCACAGGAACAGGAACTTTCTGCACCTTCCACTGTTGTTGTTCCAGCTCGTTCTGACTCTGCTGTTCAGCATACCTTACCTCCATTTTCAAACCATGGCAAAAATATGAATCATGAGTTATGAATGTAAGGTAAACATTATGTTGATTTTTTAAACCCCATGCAAGCATGCATAAAGCACTCTAGCACTGGTCATGGAATTTCTGAGGAATGTTAAACGCCATGCACACGCTCTGCTTTCCTTACAGCAGGCTCTGCTTACAGCAGGCTCTGCTTACAGCAGGCTCTGCTTACTACATGCTCAGCATTCAGCATGCTCTGCATTCAGCATGCTCTGCATACAACACATGCTCTACATACAGCATGCTCTGCATACAGCATACTCTGCATTCATCATGCTCTGCATACCTTACCGCATGCTTCTCAACATATCTTGGGTTGTTGCCAACTCACTAGACTGTCAAGCAGTTTCATAACGTTGCCTTCTAGTCTGCTGCTTTTGCACCAGTGAACCCTCACTCAGAGAACTTAGCTTTTCTAGGATAAGGTCCCTGTAGATGAGAAAGTTCTTTTCTCCCTCCTTCTGATATTCCCTTGAGGACTCTGTCATTTGGAGGGAGCCTTTAGCTGCATAACCTCTTATGGACTTTTATTTAAGCATAACATGCTTACAGGGAAGGTAATGGTTCCACTTCAGCCGCTAATCCCGTCTGTTACCACACCTGCTCCCATAGACCTTGAGCTGTGTTGCATGACATGCAGTCCAAGCTTAGTCCTTGTTAGAGGATTTTTGTTTACGAAGTCAATGTGTCACGGGGAAGACGTTCAACAACCAACAGAAGGGACTTGTTGTGACGCAGTGCGGCAACCTCAGCAACCCGTTAAGGAGTTGTCTGTACGACCCAGATAGTCTAGACAGATTCGGGTTGTCACTGTACTTCCTCGCTTGCCCATGATTGTCAGTTTACAGACTGTGCAGCAGTATCATGATCTTGTGTCCGGCTCCGTCAGACGACTGGCTTTTAAGAGCTCCCACAAGTCGTCGCTGTCTGGAGATTTTCAAATGGACTATGGATCTGACCAAGGAACTGGGCCTCCTGGTCAATTTTGAGGAGTCTCAGCTCGTTCCATCCCAGACCATTGTTTCCTTGGGTATGGATCTTCAGAGTCGAGCTTTTCGGACTTGTCCGTCGGCCCCAAGGATCTTCCAAGCCCTAGAATGCATCCAGAGCATGCTGAGAAGGAACCGATGCTTAGTCAGGCAGGGGATGAGTCTAACAGGGACACTTTCATCGCTGGCCCTGTTCATCGAGTTAGGGAGACTCCACCTCCGCCCCCTTCAGTATCATCTAGCTGCTCACTGGATAAAGGACATGACGCTAGAGACGGGCTCAGTTCCTGTTTCTGAAGAGATGAGGTCTACTCTAACGTGGTGGAAGAACAGCATTCTTCTCAAGGAAGGTCTACCTTTGGCTGTTCAGACCCCCGACCACCGTCTCTTCTCGGACGCATCGGACACGGGCTGGGGTGCGACACTGGACGGACAGGAATGCTCGGGAACATGGAATCAGGAGCAAAGGACACTTCACATCTATTGCAAGGAGTTGTTGGCAGTTCATCTGGCCTTGATAAACTTCAAGTCCCTCCAGCTTAACAAGGTGGTGGAGGTGAACTCCGACTACACCACAGCCTTGGCTTACATCTCCAAGCAGAGAGGGACTCATTCGAGGAAGTTGTTCAAGATCGCAAGGGACCTCCTCATTTGGTCAAAGATCGAAAGCTCACGCTGGTAACGAGGCTCATTCAGGGCGATATGAATGTCATGGCAGATCGCCTCAGCCGTAAGGGTCAGGTCTTCCCCACAGAGTGGACCCTTCACAAGAATGTTTGCAGCAGACTTTGGGCCCTGTGGGGTCTGCCAACCATAGTTCTATTCGCTACCTCGATGACCAAGAAGCTCCTCTTGTATTGTTCTCCGATTCCAGACCCAGCAGCAGTTCGCGTGGATGCCTTTCTGCTGGATTGGTCCCATCTCAACCTGTATGCATTCCCGCTGTTCAAGATTGTCAACAGGGTACTTCAGAAGTTCGCCTCTCACAAAGGGACACGGTTGACGTTGGTTGCTCCCCTCTGACCCGCGAGAGAAGGGTTCACCGAGGTACTGCAATGGCTGGTCGACGTTCCCAGGACTCTTCCTCCTAGAGTGGACCTTCTGCGTCAACCTCACGTAAAGAAGGTACACCCAAACCTCCACGCTCTTCGTCTGACTGCCTTCAGACTATCGAAAGTCTCTCAAGAACTAGAGGCTTTTCGAAGGAGGCAGCCAGAACGATTGCCAGAGCAAGGACGACATCCACTCTCAGAGTCTATCAGTCTTAATGGGAAGTCTTCCGAAGCTGGTGCAAGGCCAATGCAGTTTTCCTCAACCAGTACCACTGTAACCCAGATTGCTGACTTCCTGTTACATCTAAGGAACGTAAAATCCCTATCAGCTCCTACGATCAAGGGTTACAGAAGTATGTTGGCAGCGGTTTTCCGCCACAGAGGCTTGGATCTTTCCTCCAACAAAGATCTACAGGACCTCCTTAGGTCTTTTGAGACCTCAAAGGAACGTCGGTTGTCCACTCCAGGCTGGAATCTAGACGTGGTCCTAAGGTTCCTAATGTCATCAGGATTTGAACCGTTCCAATCAGCCTCTTTTAAGGACCTCACATTAGAAACTCTTTTCCTCGTGTGCTTAGCAACAGGTAAAAGAGTAAGTGAGATCCACGCCTTCAGCAGGAACATAGGTTTCACATCTGAAACGGCTACATGTTCCTTGCGGCTCGGTTTTTTTGGCTAAAACGAGCTTCCTTCCCGTCCTTGCCCTAAGTCGTTCGAGATCCCAAGCCTGTCCAACATGGTGGGGAACGAACTAGAGAGAGTACTTTGCCCTGTTAGAGCTCTTAAGTACTATTTAAGAAGGTCAAAACCATTACGAGGACAATCAGAAGCCTTATGGTGTGCTATCAAGAAGCCTTCTCTACCAATGTCTAAGAACTCAGTTTCTTACTACATCAGGCTTCTGATTAGAGAAGCAAATTCTCATCTGAAGGAAGAAGACCTTGCTTTGCTGAAGGTAAGGACACATGAAGTGAGAGCTGTGGCTACTTCAGTGGCCTTCAAACAGAACCGTTCTCTGCAGAGTGTTATGGATGCAACCTATTGGAGAAGCAAGTCAGTGTTCGCATCATTCTATCTCAAAGATGTCCAGTCTCTTTACGAGTACTGCTACACCCTGGGTCCATTCGTAGCAACGAATGCAGTAGTAGGCGAGGGCTCAGCCACTACATTCCCATAATTCCATAACTTTTTAACCTTTCTCTTGAATACTTTTTATGGGTTGTTCGGTCGGCTAAGAAGCCTTCCACATCCTTGTTGATTTGGCGGGTGGTCAATTCTTTCTTGAGAAGCGCCGAGGTTAAAGGTTGTGATGAGGTCCTTTAGTATGGGTTGCAGCCCTGTATACTTTAGCACCTTTGGGTTGATTCAGCCTCCAAGAGGAACGCTGCGCTCAGTAAGGAAGACGAACTTAAAAAAGAGACAGAGTAACGGTTCAATTCGACTTCCTTACCAGGTACTTATTATTTCATTGTTATTTGAGATAACTGTTATATGAAATATGGGATACTTAGCTATCCTTTAATCTTGTACACTGGTTTTCACCCACCCCCCTGGGTGTGAATCAGCTACATGATTATCGGGTAAGTTTAATATTGAAAAATGTTATTTTCATTAGTAAAATAAATTTTTGAATATACTTACCCGATAATCATGATTTAATTGACCCTCCCTTCCTCCCCATAGAGAACCAGTGGGACCGAGGAATAATTGAGGAGGTGTCAACAAGAAGTACTTGAGTACCTGGCCACAGGTGGCGCTGGTAAGAACACCCCCTTCTAGTATTGTGATAGCTGGCGTATCCCTCCATAGAATTCTGTCGGGCAACAGAGTTGACAGCTACATGATTATCGGGTAAGTATATTCAAAAATTTATTTTACTAATGAAAATAACATTTTACTCCATGTTAAATAGTTTCCTGTTTTACTTGTTTATATATTTTCAGTAAACTGTATTATATACAATGCTTTAAATTGTGATGATAATGTAGGCAACAGCTATTAACCCTTTTACCCCCAAAGGACGTACTGGTACGTTTCACAAAACTCATCCCTTTACCCCCATGGACGTACCGGTACGTCCTTGCAAAAAACTGCCATTTAAATTTTTTTTTACATATTTTTGATAATTTTTTGAGGAACTTCAGGCATTTTCCAAGAGATTGAGACCAACCTGACCTCTCTATGACAAAAATTAAGGCTGTTGGAGCAATTTAAAAAAAATATACTGCAAAATGTGCTTGAAAAAAAATAACCCCTGGGGGTTAAGGGTTGGAAATTTCCATATAGCCTGGGGGTAAAAGGGTTAACAGTTAGCTGACACATCCATTGAAGGGTAAGACTAGTAAAGAATACTGGTGAAACATCCGTTTGAGTTACTCTATTTATAAAAACAGCTAAGTTGATATATCTGTTGGAAATCAATGCATAACAGCACAGATTACTATTTAGAGCAAGGAAAGGTTCCGAGCGTACGGTCAATCTGACGTTACCAAGGCACTTCCCCCAATTTTGGGGGGTAGCCAACATCAAACAAACGAAACAAAAAAGGGGACGTCTCCTCTCTACATTCCTCCCAGCCGGACAAGGGACCCAACCGAGTTCGGCTGGTACTGCTAGGGTGGCACAGCCCACCCTCCCCCATTATTCACCACAAATGTTAATATGGCTTATTATTGCAGATGGCTTCCAGGGTCCAAGCAGTTTCAGCTTCCAAAGAACCCCCACGATCCATATCCGCAACTCTACGTAACGTTTGACTCCGGAGATCTTCTGACGTCCCTGATGGTGCTCTTGGGTGGTTTGGGCACTGTGCAGAGCGGTGCATTGATTGGCGGCATTAAGAATCTTCTCGACAGCCTCATGTCGTCTGCACATGGTCTCACCTACATGGCTTCTCATCCCTTCATTATAACAAATGTTGCTCGGAGCTTATTGCAGGTTTGTGTAGGAAATTTTCTAGAATGTAATGTTTATCTTTTGCTGTCTTCTCTTCCAATTATTAAAATAGTTCTTTTATAAGTCTTTGTGGTTAAGTTTAGTAATTTGAATGCCTTTTAAAAAGCTTAATTAAAAGTTCAATTAATTTTTCTTATTTCATCTCTGCTTTCAAATATTCTAAGAAAGTCCAGATATAAGTCTTTGTGGGTAACTTTACTATTTTAAATGCCTTTTAAAAAGTTTAATGAAAAGTTCCATTTACTTCTCTTATTTCATTGTTGTTTGAAATCTTTCATATGAATACTGTATTTTGAATTTGATTGGTAATGTCAGATTGAGAGTTAAGGAAAAAAAACATAAACCAAAAGAGAAGATATATTGAAAGTAAAGTATAAATCGAAGCCAAAGACAGAAGAAAAACCGTTAATGGAACAGGAGAAGAAAGTATTTTTTGTATGTGAATTGTATTCCAGGTAATTTTTTTTGCAGTGCAAGTATACGCTAGAACTCCTTTTGTGTTTTTTTTTCAGTTTGGCGAAGACGGACGCGACGATAGCAGCGACAATGAAGAGAATCCTCTCCATATGGTTGGACTAAAAATGGTCTACACATTCCATGCATTAATGCAGTTGGATTCGTTGGCACTGCTGGCCTCATCGCACAACACGGATTACTCGCAGGCCGTCACGCACTTCAACAGCCTGACGTCCTTGCTCCTCACTTGTGTCGGGCGCAACGCTGTTATTAACCTTCTCAGTGTTGGTAGGAACTTGGAAATTCTGTTTCCCTATCTAAAACTCGGAGCAGGAGATGACCAAGATAATGCTCCCACGAGGATTGCCTGCTTTGGTTATGCAGTTGAACTTGTCGTTTTGACTGTAAAATTCTCGGAAAATGTCGAGATGCTGGAACAGTATGGTGAAAAAATACTGGAACTCGTTGACCTCGAAGAAGCCCGGGAGGGGCCTAAATTGGAGGAGCATGCTAAGTTTTGTGAAATTGTTCCTTGGTTATCCATCACAAAATCGGCTGAAAGCTTTGCTTACGACAATCTCTCCAATCTGTCGAACAATCTTAAGGAACACGTAGAGAAACTGGACAAGTTTTCGGGCGAGTTAGTAACTCATTTGAGAATCATTCAGCATTTAACGGTGCCGAAGTATCCTGTATCAGATTTATTACCGGAAGATCACAACGGCGAGCTGATAGAAGAATTGAAGTACAAGTATGCTACGGTGCAATTGTTTTCAGCTGACTGTCATACTTATCTTACTAATCTCTTATCAAAGCTATGCTCGATGTATTCGCAACCGTCCGTTCATGGATCAGACTTCATGGCTTCCGAAGGAGCAACAGTTCTGGCAGTGATTCAACCGACTTTGAGACTCTTGAAAAACATTCTTACTTACGTCATTCATGCGAGAAATACGAACTTCAAAGACTTGACTGCCATTGTTCCGCTGGTGCAGACGTATCTCCTGCTGCAGTCCTTTCCGCTCGGATCGCAGTACATCTCCCAGAGTCAGGAACTACAGCAGGAGGTGATTAGCATACTGCTCGTGTACACTCAGCCGGTTTACTCGGAAACAGAGGGAGAGGAGGTGCTTGCTAAGAGTCTTTGGACCAAAATGATGTCAGAGGTATGTATGATTTTGTTTTAACTTGTGAAATTTTATCATATGATTTTAGGTACTTTAGGTATTGCACACTTTAACCCTTTTACCCCCAGGCTATTTGGAAATTTCCAACTCTTAACCCCCAGGGGTTATTTATTTTCAAGCACATTTTGGAGTATACTTTTTTTAAATTGCTCTAACAGCCTTAATTTTCGTCATAGATAGGTAAGGTTGGTCTCATTCTCTTGGAAAATGCCTGAAGTTTCTCAAAAAATTATCAAAAATATGCAAAAATAATTTAAATAGCAGTTTTTTGCAAGGACGTACCGGTACGTCCATGGGGGTAAAGGGATGAGTTTTGCGAAACGTACCAGTACGTCCTTTGGGGGTAAAAGGGTTAATAGACCCATTTAGATTATTTTAATTCTAATAACTTGATATTTTCTAATATGATGACAAAATGTCCTCAACTTACAAAATTAATAGGTTCCAAGAAGGTGTTTTTAAGTTGAATTTGTTAAATTTTTTTCCTAGGGTTGGCTTCACCTTTTTATTTAGATCTTCCTGGATAGTTCCATCCTGTTCGTAAAACTAGCCATGCAGTTAATTCTAATAGCCAGGCCTTCTCCATCATGAGGCTCAATACTACACAGTATTCTAGAAGTTTTATTCCAGCTGTGACCAAGTTGTGGAATGATCTTCCTAATCGGGTAGTTGAATCAGTAGAACTTCAAAAGTTCAAACTTGCAAATGTTTTTATGTTGAACAGCCTGACACAAGTCTTTCTTAGTTTATGTATGAAGTACAGTATCTGTTTGAATCTTGTTAATGTTTTTAAGATATTTTATCTTAATTGTTCATTACTTCTCATATCGTTTATATCCCTATTTCCTTTCCTCACTGGGCTATTTTCCCTGTTGGAGCCCTTGGGCTCATAGCATCTTGCTTTTCCAACTAGGGTTGTAGCTTAGCTAGTAATAATAATAATATTGATCTAGATTTTAAGATATTTTATCTTAATTGTTCATTACTTCTCATATCGTTTATTTCCTTATTTCCTCACTGGGCTATTTTCCCTGTTGGAGCCCTTGAGCTCATAGCATCTTGCTTTTCCAACTAGGGTTATAGCTTAGCTAGTAATAATAATAATATTGGCGTGGATTTTAGTTTAAGATAATGTTATTTGTAATACATGTATATTTGATTTGTTTTTCTATCTTACAGGTATTCAAGTATTTACTGACCGGTCCTCATACATTTATGGGAGTCATAAACTTGGTGATAGAACTCTTACCGCTACCTTTGCCTATACAAACACGTGTGCCACTTTCCGAAGAGGAATCATCTCAGATAATCAATTTGCGCAAGTTGTGGAGTGCTCACTTGTATTGTCTATCTTCGAACATTCATGAAATTATCATGCGATTAGGCCTAGCGAGTTTTCCGCCCCTAATGCACCTGCTGAGACGAATGTGCGTTGCTCTGTCGGACTTGGCAGCGCCTATGGCCCTGCTCGTAGCTCGAGCAACGTTGGACCTCGTCCTTCAGTCCCATCGTCTAGATCAGCGGGCTTCAGGCGAAGACTTCGGACCTTGCTCGTTGCAGACAGTTCGCGTCCTGAACATGTTGGCATTGTTAGTGTCGCATGCCCCTACTAAGGCAGCGATACTTCACCTATTGCGAGGTGGGTCGCCCACTTTGGCCGCAGCAACGACCAAAACCGAAGACAAGTATTCGGGGCTGGTTGCTCTGTGGTGTCGCATTCTGAATGTCGCTGCAAGTGGGTCTCATGCGCACGTTCAGGCGCAGGAGTGCTTAGTGACGATAATCCAGTACCTCTGCGATCACGAAAATGCAATGCACGTGTCGCAAGACTGCAACGTGCAAGACGGAAATGTGCAGGTCAATGCGGTTCCGACTCCCATAACGTTAAGTGGTGTGCCCAACAAAGACACGCTGGTACCTATAGTTGAAGCTTTGATAGACCATCTCAGGAACCTTCACAGTCCTCATCAATCAATACAACAAGTTCTCAGAGCACTGATGAGGCTCATGGAACATGATTACGGGTTTTATCATATTAAGAGGTACGTACTGTATTGTATTGTAAATGATTGTAATGTCATCTTCATATTATTGTTATTATTATTATGATTATTATTATTATTATAATTATTACCTCCGCCAACGAAGTTGGAAGGAGATCATGTTTTACCCCCTGTTTGTGCTTGTAATTTGTGTGAGTGCGATTGTTTGCGAACAGCTTGCTGGCCACAATATTAATCGTAGAGTAATGAAACTTGCAGGGATTAACTATTACGTAAAAAGCTGGAAATGATTAAATTTTAGAAGGTCAAGGTCACGGTCAAGCAAAATGTCCAATTCACGTAATCATCCATAAGTTTGTATAGGAGAAACAAAATGTGTACAGGGGTATACTCATTGTGTTGCCTGTATACCCCTGATTTATGTATACAAGACACTGTTTGCTGGTAAAAGATATTGATACAGATCTGGAACAAAAGTAGATTTTGTTTTGAGTTGCAGTGAAAGATAAATTCCAAATCAATAATCGGGTACAATATATATAAATTTCCATGTCATTGAAACCCTAAATATATAATAACTTCTGCAATAATTTTCAAACTCAATTATATCATGGAACCGTTTTGCAGCGTGATGGAGAAAAAGAGAGCGTGTCTGATCAGCCTCTTCAAGAGGCTCAGCTCGTCCTTCCGGAAAGAGTCTCAAGAATATATAACGTCCCTCCAGGGCGCCCTCGAGTTCTGTCAGCTCCTCATCGAAACCGACGAATCCTCCACCGTGTCCCGGACCTTGCTCGTTACGCCGTCGGAGTTAGCTAGTTACATTGGCTGGAAGTTGGGAGGTCTTGAAATGCAGTATTCCAAATATTCTCAGGAAAAGAAAGAGATAATCAAGAAAGAAGAAAAAGAGAAAGAGAAGGTCGTTAAAGAGGAACCGGCAGAGGAGCCAACCCCTGCGGCTACAGCCGTGAAAGAAGAAGCGACGGATAAAAGCGAAGCGGATTCGAAGACTGACGAGACTGAAGGAGCTGAGGTTAAGACCGAAGAAGAAACGAAGGAAGAATTGAGAAAAGAGGAGACGAAGAAGGAGCCGCCAAAGAAAGAGGAGGTTAAAAAGGAGGAAGTAGTAAGAAGAGAAGAACCTCAGAGAAGGGAGGATGAGATTAAAGAGCGTATACATCCTCTGAAATTGTTAGAAAATCAAGTTGTGGTAAGCATGTTCATCTTCATTACTCGACCTTTTCAGATGTGCACAAGTAGAATTTAGTGTTTTCCTCTTTCATCTCCTAAGTTTGTATTTTAAAATCCTTTGTATCTTGTTGGAAAGAATATATTTGATGAGTGTTTTTTATAAAACACTGATAATTGTAAGATTGAATGGGACACTATGAACTTGTTTCACCATAAAGTCATTCCTTTTACGTGGTTTAAACATACATTGTCTGATGAATAAGCTTCAGTATACTGGTGGATGCATACAGCTCTCTAGTAGTGTATGTTTACCATCTGAATAGCATCTTAAAATATCCCTTATTTTTAGAAATGTGTAAGTGTTTTTTCATTGTCTTCCAGACTTTATTTGATGTTAGAACATTTTCTAAAAGTGATTATTTGCATCTTCAATTCTGTCAATTTACCAATAATGTCTAGTTGATTAGTAAATTATCAAAATGAAGGATCACTTTCCAAAGGGTAGAAATAATTCAAGGTAACTTCATTGGGCATGATCTTTGCACTCTCCAAGAGAGATTATTTCACCAAACTTTCAACTGGCTTCACAAAGCACTAGGAGAATTGAAAGACCCAGGCCTACATGACTGAGGACTATGAAGTGTAAAGTAGGAGATGACGAATGGAGAAGTATTGATTTAAAAGATAGAGACGACTGGCAAAATGTAATCAAGGCCCTTTGCGTCAATGGGCATAGGAGGAGATGATGATGATGAATTTCATTGAGATCTACCTCATTATCACAAATTCCCACGAAAATTCAACAGGAATAAACAGTTCATTACTAATAGGAAATATGAATATTAATTGTAGCTTTTTATCAAGAGTACTCCATTACTTCAGGAAGATATGTTACTGTATTTTACAAGGTTTTTAATCTTTATTGGACAATACATTTTTTATACATTAAAAATTTGCTTGAAGGGAACTAAACTTTTGATTATCTGATATTTTAATATTTTTTTTTGCAGGCTGAAGGCTGTGAAGAAGAGACCATGGAATCACTGTATGAAGATATTTCTCAGTTGATTAATGTTCTGGATCAATCATATACTTCCGAGGGTAAAGGTTGGTATATGAGAAATATTTTCCCTTAAAGAGCAAATTATTCTTGTTTACCGCAATATGCACATATCATCCCTTTTACCCCCAGGCTATTTGGAACTTTCCAACCCTTAACCCCCAGGCGTTTTATTTTTTCAAGCACATTTTGCAATATGTAATTTTAAAATTGCTCTAACAGCCTTAATTTTCGTCATAGAGAGGTCAGGTTGGTCTCATTCTCTTTGAAAATGCCTGAAGTTTCTTATAAAGTTATCAAAAATATGCAAAAAAAAAATTTAAATAGTTTTTTGCAAGGACGTACCAGTACGTCCATGGGGGTAAAGGGATGAGTTTTGTGAAACGTACTAGTACGTCCTTTGGGGGTAAAAGGGTTAAGTGGCTGAAACTATACTTTTTGTGTAAAAATACTGTACATTATCTAGTCATTTCCTGGATTTTGAGTTGGTCTATTGGGAATTTTACAGAGCTGATATATATCAACCCTTTTACCCCCAAAGGACTTCCTGGTACGATTCACAAAACTCATCCCTTTACCCCCATGGACGTACTGGTACGTCCTTGCAGAAAACTGCTATTTAATTTTTTTTTTGCATATTTTTGATAATTTTTTGAGAAACTTGAGGCATTTTCCAAGAGAATGAGACCAACCTGACCTCTCTATGATGAAAATTAAGGCTGTTAGAGCAATTTAAACGAAATATACTGCAAAATGTGCTTGAAAAAAAATAACCCCTGGGGGTTAAGGGTTGGAAATTTCCAAATAGCCTGGGGGTAAAAGGGTTAAAATGGATTGGATTGAGTTGATGGATTCAGGTTATATTGTATAGCCCAGTACTGGGGTCAGTGACTTGTCAATTATTGGCAAAGCCAAACAGTTATTTTGATATGAGAGTTAAGTTATCAAGCCAAGAAATGATATTATCATTATTATTATTATTATTATTATTATTATTATTATTATTACTAGCCAAGCTACAACCCTATAGTCCATTTCTTTTATCAAGGCATATTTGCACCGACTCGCAGGGGTGCCCTTTTAGCTGGGAAAAGTTTCCTGATCGCTGATTGGTTGGACAAGATAATTCTAACCAATCAGCAATCAGGAAACTTTTCCGAGCTAAAAGGGCACCCCTGCGAGTCGGTGCAAATATGCCTCGCTAAAAGAAATGGACTAAGGTTGGAAAAGCAAGATGCTATAAGCCCAAGGGCTCCATCAGGGAAAAATAGCCCAGTGAGGAAAAGAAATAAGGAAATAAATAAATGATGAGAGTAAATTAACAATATATCATTCTAAAAACAGTAATAGTAAATGATTTTGTGATCTGAACTATTCAGGAATATAAACAGTATTTTTCTTGAGTACAGAATACTTCGTTGAACAAATTTTAAACGTTTGTTTGGCTTCTTAGAAGGGATTTATTTTACACCTTGTTTATAATTTTTGTGACTTTAAAATTATGATTTCTTAATCTGAAATTGGTATTTAACCCTTTTACCCCCAGGCTATTTGGAAATTTCCAACCCTTAACCCCCAGGGGTTATTTTTTTTCAAGCATATTTTGCAGTATATTTTTTTTTAAATTTCTCTAACAGCCTTAATTTTTGTCATAGAGAGGTCAGGTTGGTCTCATTCTCTTGGAAAATGCCTGAAGTTTCTCAAAAAATTATCAAAAACATGCAAAAAAAAATGTAAATAGCAGTTTTTTGCAAGGACGTACCGGTACGTCCATGGGGGTAAAGGGATGAGTTTTGTGAAAAGTACCAGTACGTCCTTTGGGGGTAAAAGGGTTAATGAATGATAATGAAAATCCACATTTTATTTCATTTTCTCAATGTAGATTTGATGAACCTTTTGTTTCTTAACGTGACCCAAATTGTCATTAGATATACGGACCGTTGCAGAACTGAGCGAGCCCACGGGCCCAGAAATGGAGACCTTGCAAGCGCTCTTTGCCTCGAGGGTCGTCTGGACCGTTCCCGTGTCTGACGATGAGATTCCATCATTCTGGTTGGTTCCTCCTGTGTTTGAGGATGCAGATGAAATGGAAATGGTAAGGTCTAAATCTTTCTAGTTTTATTTTGTGAATGCTATACAGTACCTTGTTAGGCTGGAGGAACGTAGAGAGTAGAGGTCCCCTTTATGTTTTTGTTTCATTTGTTGATGTCAGCTACCCCCCAAAATTGGGGGAAGTGCCTTGGTATATGTATGTATACCTTAAATTTTTATTTTCTGGATGTTACATCTTTTAATTAAGTTTAAGTTTTTATTTCTTTAATGTTATATCTTTCAATTAAGTTTAAATTTTTATTTTTCAATGTTATATCTTTCAATTAAGTTTAAATTTTTATTTTCTGGATGTTATATCTTTCAATTAAGATTAAATTTGAATTTTTTTAATGTTATATCTTTCAATTAAGATTAAATTTTTATTTTTTGAATGTTATATCTTTCAATTAAGATTAAATTTTTATTTTTTTAATGTTATATCTTTCAATTAAGATTAAATTTTCATTTTTTTTAATGTTATATCTTTCAATTAAGATTAATTTTTTATTTTTTTAATGTTATATCTTTCAATTAAGATTAAATTTTTATTTTTTTAATGTTATATCTTTCAATTAAGTTTGAATTTTTATTTTTCGAATGTTATATCTTTCAATTAAGATTAAATTTTTTATTTTCTGGATGTTATATCTTAATCGTATTGGAATCGAAGAAGAATATCCAATGGATTTGATTTAAATTGGTCCTAGCTTGGGTGGAGAGGAGGCTTGGGTGGAGAGGAGGCTTGGGCGCTGATCATATACTATATGGTCAGTCTCTAGGGCATTGTCCTGCTTGCAATGGCAATGTCACTGTCCCTTGCCCCTGCCATTCATGAGTGACCTTGAAACCTTTAAGTGTTTAAATTTACAGTATTTATATTCTTCCAGATACCAAGTAACCTCCTGGATACATGCCGTCAATATGCAGGAG
Source organism: Palaemon carinicauda (assembly GCF_036898095.1). Taxonomy (NCBI): domain Eukaryota; kingdom Metazoa; phylum Arthropoda; class Malacostraca; order Decapoda; family Palaemonidae; genus Palaemon; species Palaemon carinicauda. Next base: position 207,216 of record NW_027169479.1, read on the forward strand.
ACTACGATCTCTTGGGAACTCTGCACAAATTAGTCAAAGGTCAGGGAGCTCAGTCGCTCACGCCACAAAAGTTATGCAAAGCGCCACCCAGGTACAAGCCCAGTGCGGCTGCAATACGCCCCGACAAGAGAGGGAGACCTTTCGGTACGTTCTAAGATTCTATTTTTTATCATTTCCGTTGTAGTACATACTGTATTTGTATAAAATAGCTTTACATTGCAAATATGTATTTGTTCATTAAAACCCAAATCATCATATGTTGCCTTTCCTCTGTGCAATGGAGACTAGTTGCACTATCTTTAACAAAGTAAAATTAAGTACAGTACCTCCATTTCTTGTGCCCAGTATTTTTAGTGACGCCTTAACTACTTGTTATTACCTCTGCCAACGAGGTTGAAAGGAGGTTATGTTTTACCCTTGTGTGTGTGTGTGTGTGTGTGAACAGCTTCCTGGCCACAATTTCAATCGTAGAGTAATGAAACTTGCAAGGTTTAACTGTTATGTAAAAAGCTGGAAATTACAGTATTAAATTTTGGAAGCTCAAGGTCACGATCAAGCAAAAAGTTGAGAAATAAGCTGCCGCGGCGGAGCTCTGCGCTCTACTGACTGCCCCTTTAGTTTTATTTTGTGAGATCTGCGCTCTACTGAGTGCCCCTAAGTTTTATTTTATGATTACAATATAAATTAGGTTACTCAAGTATGAATTAAAATATATCCAATATTATGAAGTTATTCCTTGTAAGTGTGAATGCCTAAGTAATGTACACATAATCACTATCATATTAAACACCATCTTCATTATTTGCAGTGGCACCCATGAGAGGTCGTTCGTTCAACAGGGGAATGAACTCAAGAAGCGACCCGTTCCGTTCCCGTCCTCCAAACACATCGAGGCCACCGTCACTTCACGTGGATGATTTTGTTGCTCTTGAAAGCACCGGTCATCAGCCAACCGGCCCTACAGGATACAACAAAATTTCATTTGGCCGTGGAAAGGTACAGTGATTGAATTTTAGGTTTAGTGATACACCATCGCATTTTCAGTTTCCTTAATTTTGAAGTTACACAGAAAAATTGAATTTTAGGTTGCGTGATACACCATCGCATTTTCAGTTTCTCTCCTTAATTTTGAAGTTACATAAAAAAGATTGAATTTTAGGTTGTGTGATACACCATCGCATTTTCAGTTTCTCTCCTTAATTTTGAAGTTACATAAAAAAGATTGAATTTTAGGTTGTGTGATACACCATCACATTTTCAGTCTCTCTCCTTAGTTTTGAAGTTCAATAAAAAAACTTCTCAATTTAACATTTGGAAATAAAAAAATCCAATTGATATCATAAATTTTAGATATTGCATCAAAAGTTCATATTCAAATACTGTAGTAAAGCAATATTATGTAATTTAATGTAAGCAAGATGACATTTGTAGTATGATACAGGACTGTCTGGCAGTAATTTTAGAAAAGAAGGGTTGTAACCATTATAGATGCTGTCTGAACAAAGATCTGGCAGTAATTATAGACTTCTGGGAGTGTTGTAAACGTTAGGAAAGTAAAAATGATGAAAAAAAGGTTCCATAGTCATACATTGTATACAGTTTTTGTCAAAATTAAGGATTTCCTGCTCTTGGAGTAAAGTAAAAAAGGTTCCATGTTATTTTCAATATTTTATGTTAATAGTACAGTTGATGTGATAAGTGCCTTTAGGTAATAGAGAGATGCAGAATACTCCAAACACCTAAGAATGTATACGACAAACAGATCTTGTTGTGGCTGACACATTCGTCAAATGTTTCACATACCAAACTGGTCTATTTTATATTGAAATTAGAGTTGAAGCCATTCTTTATTTTTGTATCCTTGTCTTTCAGTTTTTGCTCGATTCAATGCGAGGACGTGGCGGTCGAGGTCGCGGAGACAGCCGCGGAGGAGGTAGATTCTTCCACAGACCACCATTCAGACCAGATATTGGTAAGTCGTTAGTTTGCTTTTTTATTTTCAGATGATACATCAGGACGAAAACTCTAAGCCTCAAAGTTACAGCATTTGATTAGTTTAGAAGTAGAGCAGAAAATTGAGTTGTAATTGCTCCATAATTTGCCTTCGAGTCTGGATACTGGTTGGGTTACCGGCAATTACAGGAACTGCATTAGTTGGCTTGTATAATATTAGGGGAAAAATTAACTCAGTATTCTTAGCCCATTTACCCCCAAGCCATTTGGAACTTTCCAGCCCTTAACCCCCAGGCGTTTTCTTTTTCAAGCACATTTTGCAATATATTTTTTTTTAAATTACGCTAACTGCCTTAATTTTCGTCATAGAGAGGTCAGGTTGGTCTCATTCTTTTGGAAAATGCCTGAAATTTCTCAAAACATTACCAAAAATATGCAAAAAAAAATGTAAATAGCAGTTTTTTGCAAGGACGTACCGGTAAGTTCATGGGGGTAATGGGATGAGTTTTGTGAAATGTACCAGTACGTCCATTGGGGGTAAAAGGGTTATTTTAATTACAATTATGTAAAATAGATGAATTGCTGCCAATTAAAAGACAACAAATTAAATTGGAATTATGTAAATTTTCCTAAAATGTTTAACAGGTACTGCACTGTGTACAATATTGTAGAACATATTGCAACTTTAAAACTTTAAATCATAATGATGTATTTTTATGGAGCAGTTCTTGTTGTGATGTATAAAGCTTAAACCTAAAACCTAAATATTATGTATACATGAAAAACTAATGAAATGTGAAATTAATCATTTCCTCCTTATAAAATAATGTTTAAAAGAAAAACATTTAAATTTAAAGCAAAATGTTCCACAAGACTCCTCATTTTTAGAATTAACATTCCCTATTATATTTCCACAGGTGTACGTGGAATGAACCCCAGGGGCCGAGGAATGCCTTGGATTTTCCGCGGTGACGTTTCTCCGAGAGGATTCAGGGGAGTGTCTATGAACCCTGGGCCGACCAGGTTCATCCGAGGCCGGGGAATGTACATGAGAGGCAACGGACAGGGAATCAGCCCTAAGGAAAGGTTCCCACCCAAGTTCGTAGATCGCGGGGGAAGGAGAGATATGAACGGCGGGAGGCACATGAGAGGGGCGTTTAGATGAGTCCGATATGAATTAGCATAATGTAATTTTTCAAATTTACCTGTTGTATATTTTCAGAAAAATATCAAAGGTTCGTAGGACTATAGTCCATTTCTTTTAGCGAGGCATGTTTGCACCGACTCGCAACGGTGCCCTTTTAGCTCGGAAAAGTTTCCTGATCGCTGATTGGTTCGAATTATCTTGTCCAACCAATCAGCGATCAGGAAACTTTTCCGAGCTAAAAGGGCACCGTTGCGAGTCGATGCAAATATGCCTCGCTAAAAGATGTGGACTATAGAGAAGTTTTTTTTTTATATTTTAATTATATGTTAAAATCAACATATTTATTTTATTAGCATTTTGTTCTTTCAATTTAGTACTGTGTGTTCAGTGTGACTTGTTAATATTAATATTTGTACATGATTGTATTATATAATTTTTTAACTTCTGGGAAAACCCTGCACTATAGGGTCAAAGGAACTATATTCTTGAGGTAGTTGGAGTGCCAAGAAAAATAAACTCGAAGAATTACCTATCTTGATAACTTTTTAAAAATTCCATGAAATCTATTGTAATTTGAGTATATTGCAATAGAGATGTAAGCAAAGTCCTTTTCAAGTATTTTTAAAAACCTCTGGATGTTTATAAAATGTTGTACAGTATTCTTTGATCAATGAGCTTGAAGGGTAAACATGAATGAATGTATAAGAAAATTGAATCCAGTGAAAAGAGGCCATTTGAATAAATCTTAACCCTTTTACCCCCAAACTATTTGGAACTTTCCAACCCTTAACCCCCAGGCATTTTTTTTTCCAAGCACATTTTGCAATATATATTTTTTAAATTGCTCTAACAGCCTTAATTTTCATCATAGAGAGGTCAGGTTGGTCTCATTCTCTTGGAAAATGCCTGAAGTTTCTCAAAAAAATTATCAAAAATATGCAAAAAAAAAAAATGTAAATAGCAGTTTTTTTGCAAGGACGTACCGGTACGTCCATGGGGGTAAAGGGATGAGTTTTGTGAAACGTACCAGTATGTCCTTTGGGGGTAAAAGGGTTAAAACTGTGAATTGGAACCCAGTGCAAAAACTGGGTCTTGACAGTATTCATTTCAGTCGAAAATTTACTTTTCATTACCTTCGTAAAAAATGTTGAGAAAAATAAGTACAATAAATTAAAATGCAATAAATATAAAATATCCACCATTATGTAAATTTTGTGTTCCCTTGAGATTCCTGTTCCTTGCTCAGTGAAGGAATTAAAAAATACAAATACAATTTGCTTCATTATTTACCCATCAGTGTTAACAAATTAGTTTTAAATGTTAACTTGTTCTCATCATTTATTTCCTTATTTCCTTTCGTCACTCGGCTATTTTTCCCCTATTGGAGCCCTTGGGCTTATAGCATCTTGCTTTTCCAACTAGGGATGTAGCTTGGCTATTAATAATAATAATAATAATAATATTGAAAGTCAATTGTTTTGAAATGTGTTTAATGTGAATTTTATTACTTTACAGTAGTGTTCTTCAATAAGAAATTCTATTAGAATAAACTATACTCTCAAAAAGATATTCAGTTCATTATGTATATATATTTGTTCCCACGTATATGCAAATCTTTCATGCTTTAAAATAGAGGTTGCTGTGGCCTGATTGGTAACGTCTCTGCCTGGTGTTTGCCAGTCGGGGGTTCGAGTCCCGCTCAGACTCGTTAGTGCCATTAGAGTCTGCAACCTTACCATCCTTGTGAGCTAAGGTTGCGGGGTTTTGGGGAGCCTATGGGCCTATTTGCTGAGTCATCAGCAGCCAATGCCTGGCCCTCCCTGGTCCTAGCTTGGGTGGAGAGGAGGCTTGGGTGCTGATCATATAATATATGGTCAGTCTCTAGGGCGGCATTGTCCTGATTGCTGGGGCAATGTCACTGTCCCTTGCCTCTGCCATTCATGAGCGACCTTTAAACTTTTAAAGGTCTTTAGCAGAGCTGGAAAAGCTGTTGAAACCGTTAAAAAGGTAGTTAATGACATGTGAGGGTGGCTGAGTAGCCCCTCCCACCTGCCTGTCAAAGACTACTCCCTTTTTCTTCGGCCACAATGAGTGGGACAAACGTCGAGAGTAGAGGTCCCCTTTTTTGTTTTTGTTTCATTTGTTGATGTCGGCTACCCCCCAAAATTGGGGGAAGTGCCTTGGTATATGTATGTATGTACAATGAGTACAGATGTACATTACTGTTGTGTCATATCCAAGGATGTTTACTTATTTTCATACCACCTTAGTTAGAATGGTTGATAATGTGCAGCTCCGTGTTAAATAATGGAATGATACAGTAATGTGTGTTGGACCTGCATCAGTTTATGGAATATGACAATAGATCCACACTACTTAAGAGCATAATTGTTTGCAATTATTCACTTTCTACCGAGTGTAGATCGTGGCCTCTCGTTTGGCCAGCATTTCCGTTGAGAAGCAGGAAGACTGTGTTCTTTAGCTTTATTCTGGCTAGCCCACTAATTGGCGGAGAGTATTTAGCACTTAGCAGTCATCCTCAAGTTCGCCGACTGCCGAAGCTGCTGCGCATACACCCCTGGCTTAGTCCTGGAGAATACAGGATGCTTCAGGAGCATGGTGAACTCTGATCTACTGTACATTGGGGAGTTTTTTTAGTTATGTGGAGTGTGAGATGACCGCTTCACTCTAGCATGTGCTAGAAGCTCTTTCTTGCCGACCGTTGACTATAACTGATCTAAGGAAGGCTTGGACGACCCAGTAACAAGGCAGGGCTGAGGAAAAGCCTTCTAGGCCGATCCATGCTGCTGTTGGCCAATCCACAATCCACACACAAACCCCGAGTTGATCCAAAGCACAACATCCCTGGCCAATCCATGGCACTGCAAGTCCTAGCACATCCTCCCAGGGATGAAGCATGGTAATCCGTGATCACTGTGTGCCTCCTGGGATGATACACAGTCTGCCGGGACTGCAGAGGAGCAAGTTGGAAAGCTGACACTTACTACTCCAACTCTTCGGCCTCTTTTTCATCTTGTTTCTGATTCTAAAACTTCCAAGAGCTTCGTGGAGAAGGAAAGATTTTTTCCTAGACTCCCTGATCCATTGTGTTTACTATTTCAAGGGTTCTGGCTCTTCAAAGGTGTCTGTGACCAAACCTTTGGATGCAGCCATGCCTGCGGGGGCGAAGATCTACAAGGCTCTGTTCCCGATCAGTCCGCCTACGACTTCTTCCCGCTGAGGGGATCCTGTGCATATGCAAAAGACCTTTCAATGCCACCAACCTAGCAGGTCAGGAAGGGAGAAGAGGGCGGGGGGGGGGGGGGGGGGGGGGGGGGGGGGGGCAAGGACTTACCACCGCTTACCACCTGTTGTTAACTAACTCGTTAACAATTTCAAGAGCTGTTTCAGCTCAGCTGAAAACATTTCCCTATTTTACAGAACTCAGGTTTGTATAGCTGGGAAAAGTACAAATTGCTTTTAAATTTGTTATACAGTATAGTTTTGCATTTTATTATTCTCAAGAGCTATTTTGAGAGTAAGTTGTGATTGAAAATACTCATCCAGATATATACTAATAAGGAGTACAGTATTATTATTAGAATTAATTATGTAA
>NW_027169479.1:226431-228931 GCF_036898095.1 Palaemon carinicauda
ACCAAAAGTCACACCATAATTTCCGAAAGAGATGCCAGTATAACTTTTTTTCCTTGTAAAGTAATAGTATTATTTCCTGAAATGATTATCATTATAATTTTTTCCCTATAAAGTAATACTGTCACTTTCCGAAATAGCTGCCAATATAAATTTTTCCCTATAAAACAATACTGTCATTTCTCGAAAGAGTTGCCATTATAATCTTTTCCCTATAAAGTAATACTGTCATTTCTCGAAAGAATTGCCAATATAACTTTTTTTCCTTAAAAGTAATACTGTCATTTATCGAAAGAGTTGCCATTATAACTTTTCTCCTATAAAGTAATACTGTCATTTTCCGAAATAGCTGCCAATATAAATTTTTCCCTATAAAAAAATACTGTCATTTCTCGAAAGAATTGCCATTATAACTTTTTTTCCCTAAAAGTAATACTGTCATTTCTTGAAATAATTGCCATTATACCTTTTTTTCCCCTAAAAGAAAGGCTATAATTTTCCGAAAGTTACCAATATAACTTTTCTCCCTAAAAGTAATACTGTCATTTATCGAAAGAATTGGCAATATAACTTTTTTTTCCTTAAAAGTAATACTGTCATTTCACAAGAGTTGCCATTATATCTTTTTCCTTATAAAGTAATACTGTCATTTCCCAAGAGAGTTGCCATTATAACTTTTCTCCCTAAAAGTAATACTGTTATTTCCCAAAAAGTTACCAATATAACTTTTTTCCTATAAAGTAATACTGTCATTTCACGAAAGAGTTACCAATATAACTTTTATCCCTAAAAGTAATACTGTCATTTCTCTAAAGAATGGCCAATATAACTTTTTTTCCCTTAAAAGTAATACTCTCATTTCTCGAAATAATTGGCATTATACCTTTTTTCCCCTAAGAGTAATAGACCTACTATAATTTTCCGAAAGCTACCGATATAACTTTTCTCCCTAAAAGTAATACTGTCATTTCCTGAAAGGATTGGCAATATAACTTTTTTTTCCTTAAAAGCAATACTGTCATTTCCCAAAAGAGTTGCCATTATAACTTTTTTCCTTAAAAGTAATACTGTCATTTCCCAAAAAAGAGTTGCCATTATAACTTTTTTTCCTTAAAAGTAAAACTGCCATTTCTCGAAATAATTGCCATTATACCTTTTCCCCCCTAAAAGTAATACTATAATTTTCCGAAAGTTACCAATATAACTTTTCTCCCAAAAAGTAATACTGTCATTTCTCGAAAGAATTGCCAATATAACTCTTTTTTTTCCCCTATAAATTAATACTGCCATTTCCCGAAAGAGTTGCCATTATAACTTTTCCCCTATAAATTAATACTGTCATTTCTCGAAAGAATTGCCAATATAACTTTTTTCCTTAAAAGTAATACTGTCATTTCTCGAAAGAATTGCCAATAAAACTTTTTTCCTTAAAAGTAATACTGTCATTTCTCGAAAGAATTGCCAATAAAACTTTTTTCCTTAAAAGTAATACTGTCATTTTCCGAGAGGATTGCCATTATAACCTTTTCCCTATAAAGTAATACTGTCATTTCCTGAAAGAGTTGCCATTATAACTTTTTCCATAAAAGTAATACTGTCATTTTAGGAGAGTTGCCATTACAACTTTACCTAAAAGTAATACTGTCATTTCAGGAGAGTTGTCATTATAACTTTGTTTCCTTAAAAGTAACATTTCATTGATTTTATATTCAAATTAAGATTTAACAAATTACAAAGAATAATTTCTTAACTATAGTCAATCTTTTCTAGTGAGGCGGATATGCTCCGACTCGCAGCGGTGCCCCTTTAGCTCGGAAACGTTTCCTGATCGCTGATTGGTTGGACAAGATAATTCTAACCAATCAGCGATCAGGAAACGTTTCCGAGCTAAAAGGGCACTACCCCTGCGAGTCGGTGCAAATCTGCCTCGCTAAAAGAAATTGACTATAATGTGTGATACATAACCTTCTTCATTATGCAATTTTGTCTTTAACGGTAGATTATTCAATTTTAAAACGCCAGAAATTATAATTATATAATTTTAATTTCAAATAGTTTAATAGAACGATATAAATTGAGAAGGAATCTAAAATTAAAACTAACAACTTAATTAAATAAATTTCCAATAGTTTAAAAGAACGATATAAAATGAGTCAATTCAAATTTAGAACTATACAAAAGGAATTCAATTTCAAAACTATAATCATAAATAAATTTCCTACAGTTTAATAGAACAGTAGAAGAACAATTGGAACTAGATTTCCTACAGTTTAAAAGAACAGCAGAAGAACAATTGGAACTAGATTTCCTACAGTTTAAAAGAACAGTAGAAGAACAATTGGAACTAGATTTCCTACAGTTTTAATAAAACAGTAGAAGAACAATTGGAACTAGATTTCCTACAGTTTAAAAGAACAGTAGAAGAACAATTGGAACTAGATTTCCTACAGTTTAAAAGAACAGTAGAAGAACAATTGGAACTAGATTTCCTACAGTTTAATAG
>NW_027169479.1:233931-261431 GCF_036898095.1 Palaemon carinicauda
CAGGCTCCCCAAAAAACCCGCCATCCTTAGCTCACAAGGATGGTGAGATTACAGCGACCAAAGAAACTAACGAGGGTGAGCGAGACTCGATCTCCAGCCTGGCGTTCACCAGTCAGGGACGTTATCACATAGGCCACCGCCACCACACACACGCGCGCATGCACACACAAATACGTGAACACACACGTACGTGCACACATGTACATATATAAACAGGGTCTTTTTCTCTCTGAAAGCTTGGCGTGCATAAACACACACAAACGCGCGCGCGCGCGTGCACACACAAACGTAATATCATTTCCAGTGAAAAAATCTGAAAAACGTAAAATTCAGAAGTAAAAAGAAAAAAAAACCATTTCAATTATTATTTCAAATAAAACCCTGAGAAAATGTTTAAAAAATGACTAAATTATCAATTCAATGAAAATTCTGCAAATCGTAAAATTGGAATTTAAAAAAAAATGGTAAAATTTAAGACGAAACAAAAAAATTTGATGAAAAAGTATAAAATTCACAACAGACGAAAAAACGAAAATATGAGAAAATGTAGAATTCAAAACACGAAAAAAAAGAAAGTTGAGAAAATGTAAAATTCAAAAGACGAAAAAATAAAACGAAAAGATGAGAAAATGTAAAATTCAAAAGACGAAAAAAACGAAAGCTGAGAAAATGCATAATTCAAAAGACGAAAAAACGAAAGCTGAGAAAATGTAAAATTCAAAAGACGAAAAAAAATCGATAGTTGAAAAAATGTAAAATTCAAAAGACGAAAAAAAGAAAGCTCAGAAAATGTAAAATTTCAAAACACGAAAAAATGAAAAGATGAAAATGTGTAAAATTGAAAAGCCAAAAAAATTAATTTGAGAAAACGTACAATATTGAATGGTATAAAAATCCTAATTTTCCCCAATTAATGACGTCACCTCATCGGCGTCCATCATGGTTAAGGGTAAAACCAGTTCGAACCTCAAGAGAGGTCGTGAGAGATCGGGCGAACATCCGTTGCAAAAAGAATTCGAACGCGGTATAACAGAACCAGAGGGAGAGAGGGAGAGAGGAAGAGAGGGAGAGGGGAGGGAGAGGGGAGAGAGAGAGGAGGGAGAGGGGGAGAGTGAGAGAGGGGGAAATCGCAGAGTGAAAGGTCGCACCCAAGACCACCACCCCAACAGGAATTTCCTTTTAGGGCCTTCGGTGCAAATCCTTCGATGGTGGGAAATTATTTCTCTCTCTCTCTCTCTCGCTCTCTCTCTCTCTCTCTCTCTCAGGAATGAAGAGTAACAAAGGAGAGGGAAATAAAGAAAGGACTGTTAGTCTTGGTATTATACTCCGCAACTTAAAAAAAAAAAGCTAAAAGACATAATCGATTGGAAACCCAAAGGGACTGTTTCTCTGAAAGCTTAGTGCATATAAACACACATACACACACACACACACACACACACGCGCGCGCGCGTGCACACACACACACGCAAGTGCACACACAAATACGTGAACACACACACGTACGTGCACACATGTACATATATACACAGGGACTTTTTCTCTCTGAAAGCTTGGCGTGCATAAACACACACACACACACACACACACACACACACACACGTGAACACACACACGCACGTGCACACATGTACATATATACACAACAACAACCATAACAACATCAACAACAACAACAACAACAACTACAGCCATTTCTAGTCCCACTGCTGGACAAATGCCTCTGACATGTCCCTCTTCATGTCTGGGGGTTTGGCCATATTTCATCACCAACATGGCCAATGCCGGTTGGTGATGATGGGAGATTTTCCTCTGATCGGTCACAGCAAACCAACCTAGTAGGGTGGCTCTGACTAGTACAGCTTGGATTGATTTAGAGATACAGTAATTATTTCAATATATTGAGGGATCCTAACTCAGAAAGGGATGTATATATATATATATATATATATTCATTTATATTTATATATATATATATATATATATACATTTATATTTATTATATATAATTATATATATAGTATAGTATATATACTGTATATATATATACATATATATATATATAATTATTATAATAATAATAATAATAATAATAATAATAATATATATATATATATATTTATATATATTTATATATATATATTATATATATATGTATATATATATATATATATATATATTACGTATATATACATATATACATATCATATATATACTGTATATATATACATATAATAATAATAATAATAATAATAATAATAATAATAATAATAATAATAATATTAATAATAATAATCTTCAATCTTCATTTTATGGAACTAACTTATATGTTAATTATCATTAACACATTTCCACTCACAATTTGGAAAAACCTTATCATTCAAATGATAGTTAAAATTCATAATTACAATCGAAAATACATAATGCATTACGTACCCATCAACTTAATGAACTCACACTAATTAATCATGAAATATAAATTCTGAAACCTTCAACTTATAATTTATTGAAATCGTAAAACGAATGTCTTGAATAGATGAAAATGAAACATTAATGAGGCGATGTTTTCTCAAAGTAGGAATAAAATCAACGTCCTTTGAAACGCCTGATTTCACATTCCAGAGGGCGAACGACGAGACAAAGGACTCTCTCTCTCTCTCTCTCTCTCTCTCTCTCTCTCATGAAGGCATTTTAGAGTAATCGATATCAGAATATATTTAAATTAGTATATGAGCTCTCTCTCTCTCTCTCTCTCTCTCTCTCTCTCTCTCTAATATATATATATATACTGTATATATATAAATATATATATAAACATATATATATATATATAATGCATATATATATATACTGTATATATACATATACATATATATATATATATATATGCACATATACATACAAACTATATATATATAAATATATATATATATATATATATATAATATATATATAAATATATATATATATATATTTATATATATATATATATATATAGACATATCATCATCAAAATCTAATTGACCCAATACCCTAGATTATAATTTTTTTTTTTTAAATAACAGGCTCCATTTCTAACGGCTCCATTTCACGGGGCGACACTGGAAGAATCTACAAAAAAAAAAAAAAAAAAAAAATGGAACAAGATACCAATTTCTTCTGACAAAATTTTCTCGACATAAACCTTCCAGTCTGACACGCTCTATTGACTTATACATGACCGTCCTTATAGATTTTCTAGTGAGCGAGAAGTTGTTATAATCGTGGAGAGATGGAATTGTTTTAGTGGTGTGAGTTCAGTGTTTATTTTTTTTAATAGGTATAAAGATTGTATTTGTTTGGATACATAATACTTTGGCTTCTAATATTGATAAAAGTCCCTCTTGGGGTACCTATCATTCCTCCAAAGACTCTATCATTCCTCCAGGGACTCTAGAGTACTTTGGCTTCCAATATTGATAAAAGTCCCTCTTGGGGGTACCTATCATTCCTCCAAAGACTCTATCATTCCTCAAAGGACTCTAAAGTACTTTGGCTTCCAATATTGATAAAAGTCCCTCTTGGGGTCCCTATCATTCCTCAAAGGACTCTAGAGTACTTTGGGTTCCAATATTAATAAAAGTCCCTCTTGGGGTCCCTATCATTCCTCAAAGGACTCTAGAGTACTTTGGGTTCCATATTAATAAAAGTCCCTCTTGGGGTACCTATCATTCCTCAAAGGATTCTAAAAGTACTTTGGCTTCCAATATTGATAAAAGTCCCTCTTGGGGTACCTATCATTCATCAAAGGATTCTAAAAGTACTTTGGCTTCCAATATTGATAAAAGTCCCTCTTGGGGTACCTATCATTCCTCAAAGGATTCTAAAAGTACTTTGGCTTCCAATATTAATAAAAGTCCCTCTTGGGGTACCTATCATTCCTCAAAGGATTCTAAAAGTACTTTGGCTTCCAATATTGATAAAAGTCCCTCTTGGGGTACCTATCATTCCTCAAAGGACTCTAGAGTACTTTGGGTTCCAATATTGATAAAAGTCCCTCTTGGGGTACCTATCATTCCTCAAAGGACTCTAGAGTACTTTGGGTTCCAATATTGATAAAAGTCCCTCTTGGGGTACCTATCATTCCTCAAAGGACTCTAGAGTACTTTAGCTTCCAATATTGATAAAAGTCCCTCTTGGGGTACCTATCTTTCCTCAAAGGACTCTAGAGTACTTTGGCTTCCAATATTGATAAAAGTCCCTCTTGGGGTACCTATCATTCCTCAAAGGACTCTAGAGTACTTTGGCTTCCAAAATTGATAAACTTAAAAGTCCCTCTTGAGGTTTCTATCATTCCTCAAAGGACTCTTGAGTACTTTGGCTTCCAATATTGATAAAAGTCCCTCTTGGGGTACCTATCATTCCTCAAAGGACTCTAGAGTACTTTGGCTTCCAATATTGATAAAAGTCCCTCTTGGGGTACCTATCATTCCTCAAAGGATTCTAAAAGTACTTTGGCTTCCAATATTGATAAAAGTCCCTCTTGGGGTACCTATCATTCCTCAAAGGACTCTAGAGTACTTTGGCTTCCAAAATTGATAAAACTTAAAAGTCCCTCTTGAGGTTTCTATCATTCCTCAAAGGACTCTAGAGTACTTTGGCTTCCAATATTGATAAAAGTCCCTCTTGGGGTACCTATCTTTCCTCAAAGGACTCTAGAGTACTTTGGCTTCCAATTATTGATAAAAGTCCCTCTTGGGGTACCTATCATTCCTCAAAGGACTCTAGAGTACTTTGGCTTCCAAAATTGATAAAACTTAAAAGTCCCTCTTGAGGTTTCTATCATTCCTCAAAGGACTCTTGAGTACTTTGGCTTCCAATATTGATAAAAGTCCCTCTTGGGGTACCTATCTTTCCTCAAAGGACTCTAGAGTACTTTGGCTTCCAATATTGATAAAAGTCCCTCTTGGGGTACCTATCATTCCTCAAAGGACTCTAGAGTACTTTGGCTTCCAAAATTGATAAAACATAAAAGTCCCTCTTGAGGTTTCTATCATTCCTCAAAGGACTCTTGAGTACTTTGGCTTCCAATATTGATAAAAGTCCCTCTTGGGGTACCTATCTTTCCTCAAAGGACTCTAGAGTACTTTGGCTTCCCAATATTGATAAAAGTCCCTCTTGGGGTACCTATCATTCCTCAAAGGACTCTAGAGTACTTTGGCTTCCAAAATTGATAAAACTTAAAAGTCCCTCTTGAGGTTTCTATCATTCCTCAAAGGACTCTTGAGTACTTTGGCTTCCAATAATGATAAAAGTCCCTCTTGGGGTACCTATCTTTCCTCAAAGGACTCTAGAGTACTTTGGCTTCCAATATTGATAAAAGTCCCTCTTGGGGTACCTATCATTCCTCAAAGGATTCTAAAAGTACTTTGGCTTCCAATATTGATAAAAGTCCCTCTTGGGGTACCTATCATTCCTCAAAGGACTCTAGAGTACTTTGGCTTCCAAAATTGATAAAACTTAAAAGTCCCTCTTGAGGTTTCTATCATTCCTCAAAGGACTCTAGAGTACTTTGGCTTCCAATATTGATAAAAGTCCCTCTTGGGGTACCTATCATTCCTCAAAGGACTCTAGAGTACTTTGGCTTCCAAAATTGATAAAACTTAAAAGTCCCTCTTGAGGTTTCTATCATTCCTCAAAGGACTCTTGAGTACTTTGGCTTCTAATATTGATAAAAGTCCCTCTTGGGGTACCTATCATTCCTCAAAGGATTCTAAAAGTACTTTGGCTTCCAATATTGATAAAAGTCCCTCTTGGGGTACCTATCATTCCTCAAAGGATTCTAAAAGTACTTTGGCTTCCAATATTGATAAAAGTCCCTCTTGGGGTACCTATCATTCCTCAAAGGATTCTAAAAGTACTTTGGCTTCCAATATTGATAAAAGTCCCTCTTGGGGTACCTATCATTCCTCAAAGGATTCTAAAAGTACTTTGGCTTCCAATATTGATAAAAGTCCCTCTTGGGGTACCTATCATTCCTCAAAGGACTCTAGAGTACTTTGGCTTCCAATATTGATAAAAGTCCCTCTTGGGGTACCTATCATTCCTCAAAGGATTCTAAAAGTACTTTGGCTTCCAATATTGATAAAAGTCCCTCTTGGGGTACCTATCATTCCTCAAAGGATTCTAAAAGTACTTTGGCTTCCAATATTGATAAAAGTCCCTCTTGGGGTACCTATCATTCCTCAAAGGACTCTAGAGTACTTTGGGTTCCAATATTGATAAAAGTCCCTCTTGGGGTACCTATCATTCCTCAAAGGATTCTAAAAGTACTTTGGCTTCCAATATTGATAAAAGTCCCTCTTGGGGTACCTATCATTCCTCAAAGGACTCTAGAGTACTTTGGGTTCCAATATTGATAAAAGTCCCTCTTGGGGTACCTATCATTCCTCAAAGGATTCTAAAAGTACTTTGGCTTCCAATATTGATAAAAGTCCCTCTTGGGGTACCTATCATTCCTCAAAGGACTCTAAAAGTACTTTGGCTTCCAATATTGATAAAAGTCCCTCTTGGGGTACCTATCATTCCTCAAAGGATTCTAAAAGTACTTTGGCTTCCAATATTGATAAAAGTCCCTCTTGGGGTACCTATCATTCCTCAAAGGACTCTAGAGTACTTTGGCTTCCAATATTGATAAAAGTCCCTCTTGGGGTACCTATCATTCCTCAAAGGACTCTGAGTACTTTGGCTTCCAATATTGATAAAAGTCCCTCTTGGGGTACCTATCATTCCTCAAAGGACTCTAGAGTACTTTGGCTTCCAATATTGATAAAAGTCCCTCTTGGGGTACCTATCATTCCTCAAAGGACTCTAGAATACTTTGGCTTCCAATATTGATAAAAGTCCCTCTTGGGGTACCTATCATTCCTCAAAGGACTCTAAAAGTACTTTGGCTTCCAATATTGATAAAAGTCCCTCTTGGGGTACCTATCATTCCTCAAAGGACTCTTGAGTACTTTGGCTTCCAATATTGATAAAAGTCCCTCTTGGGGTACCTATCATTCCTCAAAGGACTCTAGAGTACTTTGGCTTCCAATATTGATAAAAGTCCCTCTTGGGGTACCTATCATTCCTCAAAGGATTCTAAAAGTACTTTGGCTTCCAATATTGATAAAAGTCCCTCTTGGGGTACCTATCATTCCTCAAAGGACTCTAAAAGTACTTTGGCTTCCAATATTGATAAAAGTCCCTCTTGGGGTACCTATCATTCCTCAAAGGATTCTAAAAGTACTTTGGCTTCCAATATTGATAAAAGTCCCTCTTGGGGTACCTATCATTCCTCAAAGGACTCTTGAGTACTTTGGCTTCCAATATTGATAAAAGTCCCTCTTGGGGTACCTATCATTCCTCAAAGGACTCTAGAGTACTTTGGCTTCCAATATTGATAAAAGTCCCTCTTGGGGTACCTATCATTCCTCAAAGGACTCTAAAAGTACTTTGGCTTCCAATATTGATAAAAGTCCCTCTTGGGGTACCTACCATTCCTCAAAGGACTCTAGAGTACTTTGGGTTCCAATATTAATAAAAGTCCCTCTTGGGGTACCTATCATTCCTCAAAGGACTCTTGAGTACTTTGGCTTCCAATATTGATAAAAGTCCCTCTTGGGGTACCTACCATTCCTCAAAGGACTCTAGAGTACTTTGGGTTCCAATATTAATAAAAGTCCCTCTTGGGGTACCTATCATTCCTCAAAGGACTCTAAGTACTTTGGCTTCCAATATTGATAAAAGTCCCTCTTGGGGTACCTACCATTCCTCAAAGGACTCTAGAGTACTTTGGGTTCCAATATTAATAAAAGTCCCTCTTGGGGTACCTATCATTCCTCAAAGGACTCTTGAGTACTTTGGCTTCCAATATTGATAAAAGTCCCTCTTGGGGTACCTACCATTCCTCAAAGGACTCTAGAGTACTTTGGCTTCCAATATTAATAAAAGTCCCTCTTGGGGTACCTATCATTCCTCAAAGGATTCTAAAAGTACTTTGGCTTCCAATATTAATAAAAGTCCCTCTTGGGGTACCTATCATTCCTCAAAGGACTCTAAGTACTTTGGCTTCCAATATTGATAAAAGTCCCTCTTGGGGTACCTACCATTCCTCAAAGGACTCTAGAGTACTTTGGCTTCCAATATTAATAAAAGTCCCTCTTGGGGTACCTATCATTCCTCAAAGGACTCTTGAGTACTCTGGCTTCCAATATTGATAAAAGTCCCTCTTGGGGTACCTACCATTCCTCAAAGGACTCTAGAGTACTTTGGCTTCCAATATTGATAAAAGTCCCTCTTGGGGTACCTATCATTCCTCAAAGGACTCTAGAGTACTTTGGCTTCCAATATTGATAAAAGTCCCTCTTGGGGTACCTATCATTCCTCAAAGGACTCTAGAGTACTTTGGCTTCCAATATTGATAAAAGTCCCTCTTGGGGTACCTATCATTCCTCAAAGGACTCTAGAGTACTTTGGCTTCCAATATTGATAAAAGTCCCTCTTGGGGTACCCTATCATTCCTCAAAGGACTCTAGAGTACTTTGGCTTCCAATATTGATAAAAGTCCCTCTTGGGGTACATATCATTCCTCAAAGGACTCTAGAATACTTTGGCTTCCAATATTGATAAAAGTCCCTCTTGGGGTACCTATCATTCCTCAAAGGACTCTAGAGTACTTTGGCTTCCAATATTGATAAAAGTCCCTCTTGGGGTACATATCATTCCTCAAAGGACTCTAGAATACTTTGGCTTCCAATATTGATAAAAGTCCCTCTTGGGGTACCTATCATTCCTCAAAGGACTCTAGAGTACTTTGGCTTCCAATATTGATAAAAGTCCCTCTTGGGGACCAATCATTCCTCCAAGGATCGAAGCCAAGGCCCGGAGACTCCGGAGAGTACTCTGGGATGTAGGCGAAGACGCCGGAGGCCAAAACTCGGATGAAAAGATAACCAGATAATCTGATCCGGATGGAATTTCTATGACATGAGTATGCCATTAACCGTCGGGTCCTGTTTGAGGATGCTGGTGACATCTGATTGGGTCCTGTGGGCACTGGGTACTCTGGGCACTGGGTACTTACTTGTTCTGACTACGTGCCTTTTCACACGGGGTATAGTTTCGAATTGCAGTTGGAGGTATTAATTAATCGATATTTTGTCTGGTTATAATACAATTTACTATGTAAATGTAATGTCTAATAATAGATATAAAACGTAATACTAAGAAAATGTAACTTTATATAAATGGAATTCTGGTTAAACCATACTTTACACTATTAGTGATACTTAGGAAAATGTACCTTATATAAATGAAATTGTGGTTAAACCACACTTTACACTACTCTAATACTTTGAAAAATGTACCTTATATGAATGAAATTGCGTTAAAACCATACTTTAAACTACTCTAATACTTAAAAAAATGTACCTTCATATAAATAAATTTGTGGTTAACCCACACTTTACAGTATTCTTACTAATACTTAGAAAAAAAAATGTACCTTATATAAAAAAAATTGCGTTAAAACCATACTTTAAACTACTCTAATACTTAGAAAAATGTACCTTCATATAAATAAATTAGTGGTTAAGCCACACATTACACTATTTTTACTAATACTTAGAAAAATGTACCTTATATAAATATAATTGTGTTAAACCATACTTTACACTACTCTAACTGTTACCTAGAAAAAAATATACCTTTATATAAATAAATTTGTGGTTAAGCCACATTTTAGTCGTACTAACACTAACTTTCTAAACGATTCCCTCCCATGGGTAGTTAACTAACTATCCTCATTCTTCTATCACACATTTTTTTTATCAGCTAAAAACCAACGACTCGTGAATACACAGAGTCAATCTTGATGTATCAATTTAACATGGGTGTATTACGATTGTATTTTTATTTATGTTTTTTGCTAGATTACAAAGAAAGTAAAAATAAGGAAAGCTTTGAAATAAAACAGGTCTATTAAGACGTTATGAGAATGTATAATAAAGAACAAAAAAATATTGGTATGAGCTTTTGTTTGAGTTGTTTACTGGAAGGCAAAAAAAAAAAAAAAAAAAAAAAAAAAAAAAAAAAGCAGAAATTAGGAAAATATTGAAATAAAACAGGTTGCAATATCCCAACTTACTATAGTTTCAACACCTGGACTTTGGAAGGTTTAATTTCCCAACTTATTAAGTTTCAACACCTGGACTTTAGAAGGCTTAATTTCCCAACTTATTAAGTTTCAACACCTGGACTTTAGAAGGCCTAATCTCCCAACTTAGAAGTATCTATCATTTCTATTTCCTCCTTGTAATTTGAAAAGGACATTCCCTACACCAAAAGACACCTTACTTCTGTAGTTACTCCACAGCTTCAGCCTCATAAGAACAACTATCTCCTATTTCTCTGACCACTTGTTACCAAGCATTCATCTCAAGCACCCTACCTCCCCCATCTCTCTTCCCCCCCCCTCTCTCTCTCTTCCCCCTCTCTTCCTACCTCCATTAAAAGTACCCTCATGGATGGCAGACGTGATGGCTGTCACATACCTATGGAAATGACCATATGCGTGGCCTGGATTGATACATATGGGGTTCCCCAGGTGAAGAAACTTAATTGTTTGGTGTTATTTTTTAGGTATTTTATTTTATTGGTTGTTTTAAGTTTTCACTATACACATGTATATAGAGTATATATATATATATATATATATATAATATGTATATTTATGTATATATATACATATATATATAATATATATATGCATATATATTTATATATCTATATATAATTATATATATACACACACACACACACATATATATATATATATATATACATTTATATAAATTTATTTATATATACATATATATAAATAATGTATATATACATATACATACATATATATACATACATATATATACATACATACATATATATATATATATATATATACATATACATATAGACACACACACAGTACATATATAAATGCATATCCAATCTTCATCAAAACAAACATTACATAAAACGAAATAAAAAAAAATCAAATCAAATAAACATTGGAACTTCCAAAATCACCAACAATAACACGCCTTTCCATAAGAGCTTCCCCAAACAGGACCAAACGACGCTTTGAAATCTCAATAGCTTTCGTCATTAGAAGAAAACGTTACAGCATTTTTATGTCCAGTAAGTGTCCAAAAGGGGCCTTAGGTTGAAAAATCACACGTTGACACTGGGGATATTAAAGGACCTTCAAACTCGCTAATAATGCGTTGATTTTTTTTTCTTTTTTACGAGGTCTGCTTTCTTGGTTTGGTAACTTATTTCAGAGGTGAGGTGATTGGGGTTGTAGTGGGGTGAGGAGGGAATGTTTTGGACAATTTGGTGCAAAGGAAACGTTTTTGAGAATTTGGTGCAAAGGAAACGTTTTGGACAATTTGGTGCAAAGGAAACGTTTTTGAGAATTTGGTGCAAAGGAAACGTTTTGGACAATTTGGTGCAAAGGAAAAGTTTGAGAGAATTTGGTGATCAGGGAACGTTTTTGTGAATTTGGTGATTAGGGAACGTTTTTGTGAATTTGGTGCAAAGGAAACGTTTTTGTGAATTTGGTAATCATGGAATGTTTTTTGTGAATTTGGTAAGCAGCGAAAGTTTGAGAGAAGTTGGTGAACAGCGAACGTTTAGGACAAATTAGTCTGCAATTAACGTTTTTCACAATTTAGTGCAAAGGAAACATTTTTGACAAATTGGTGATCATGGCACGTTTTTTGTGAATTTGGTGAGCATGGAACGTTTGAGAGTTTGGTGCAATGGAAACGTTTGAGAGAATTTGGTGCAATGGAAACGTTTGAGAGAATTTGGTGATCAGGGAACGTTTTTTGGTGAATTTGGTGAGCACGGAACGTTTGAGAGAATTTGGTACACAGGAAACGTTTGAGAGAATTTGGTGCAAAGGAAACGTTTGAGAGAATTTGGTACAAAGGAAACGTTTGAGAGAATTTGGTGCAAAATAAACGTTTGAGAGAATTTTGTGCAAAGGAAACGTTTGAGAGAATTTGGTGCAAAGGAAACGTTTGAGAGAATTTGGTACAAAGGAAACGTTTGAGAGAATTTGGTGCAAAGGAAACGTTTGAGAGAATTTGGTACAAAGGAAACGTTTGAGAGAATTTGGTGCAAAGGAAACGTTTGAGAGAATTTGGTACAAAGGAAACGTTTGAGAGAATTTGGTACACAGGAAACGTTTGAGAGAATTTGGTACAAAGGAAACGTTTGAGAGAATTTGGTACAAAGGAAACGTTTGAGAGAATTTGGTACAAAGGAAACGTTTGAGAGAATTTGGTACAAAGGAAATGTTTTTGAGAATTTGGTGCAAAGGAAACGTTTGAGAGAATTTGGTGCAAAGGAAAAGTTTGAGAGAATTTGGTACAAAGGAAACGTTTGAGAGAATTTGGTACACAGGAAACGTTTGAGAGAATTTGGTGCAAAAGAAACGTTTGAGAGAATTTGGTGCAAAGGAAACGTTTGAGAGAATTTGGTACAAAGGAAACGTTTGAGAGAATTTGGTACAAAGGAAACGTTTTTGAGAATTTGGTGCAAAGGAAACGTTTTTGAGAATTTGGTGCAAGGGAAACGTTTTTGACAATTTGGTGCAAAGGAAACGTTTTGGACAATTTGGTGCAAAGGAAACGTTTTTGAGAATTTGGTGCAAAGGAAACGTTTTAGAGAATTTGGTGCAAAGGAAACGTTTTAGAGAATTTGGTGCAAAGGAAACGTTTTTGAGAATTTGGTGCAAAGGAAACGTTTTTGAGAATTTGGTGCAAAGGAAACGTTTTTGAGAATTTGGTGCAAAGGAAACGTTTCTTGAGAATTCGGTCTATAAGAAAACTTTTTTAACAATCGATTTGAAAACGCATTTAAAGAGAACTGATTTTCAGAAGGAATAAACTTGCGCTTATTGATAACGAGTCGTAAATTAATTTTCTATCTGATCTGGAATTATATCTATAATTGAGTAAGGTCAGGTGAGGTCAAGTGAGGTCAGGTAAGGTAAAAATATTTCTTTCGTGGTTTCGAATCCCAAGAAGTAAGAGTTTCTTTATCTATTTCTAGATTTGTGTTCAGACATTGTACTGACAAGGGATTGGCAATTTGGGGAAAGCGAGAGGTTGAAAGGTCACGGTGGTTGGGAAAAATATTATATTTACGCATGCGCGCACACACACACGCATATATATATATATATATATATATATATATATATATATATATATATATATATATATAAGTATATATATAAATATATATATATATATATATAATTATATATATATGTATATATATATATATATATAAAATATATATATATATATATATATAAGTATATATATATACATAAAAACATATATATATATATGTATATATATATATATATATATATATATATATATATATATATTTATATATATATATATATATATATATTTATATATATATAAGTATATATATATATATATATATAGACAGACAATAGTTGGACGTTGAGAATAACAGAATGGGTCCCCGGAAATTTTAAAAAAAAAGCAGGGGAAGGAAGAGAAGACGATGGATTGAAGGAACTACGAAAGTTTACGGGCGTGGCCTGGCACAAAAAGACCATAAACAGAAGCAAGTGGAAGGACATGTCTGAGGACTTTGTTCTGCAATGGACTAGTAACGGCGGATGATATATATATATATATATATATATCACCCACGAAATGCATTTAATACCGAATTCTATCTTGGGAAATACATATCCACTTGGAATTCATTTTATGGTAACAGCTTCTGGCCGGGTGGTGATTCGAACCACCACCTGTACGGCTAGAAACTATGCTTGGCAGGGACCCTACCGACTCAGCTATCAAGAGAGACTAAAAGTTTATGACAAGTCCCCCTACATATTCCTGTCGAATTCAGGATTCTGTTCATAGACTTGAAATAGACACATCTCCACCATGATAGCTGAATTGTGAGTTTGCAACACGTGGTTATTTTAATGAACATATATCACAAGCACACGTGATTTTAATTAATGTAAATATCACCCACGAAATGCATTTAATACCAAATTCTATCTTGGGAAATACATATCCACTTGGAATTCATTTTATGGTAACAGCTTCTGGCCGGGTGGTGATTCGAACCACCACCTGTACGGCTTGTCATAAACTTTTAGTCTCTCTTGATAGCTGAGTCGGTAGGGTCCCTGCCAAGCATAGTTTCTAGCCGTACAGGTGGTGGTTCGAATCACCACCCGGCCAGAAGCTGTTACCATAAAATGAATTCCAAGTGGATATGTATTTCCCAAGATAGAATTCGGTATTAAATGCATTTCGTGGGTGATATTTACATTAATTAAAATCACGTGTGCTTGTGATATATGTTCATATATATATATATATATATATATATAAATATTATATATATACATATAAACATATATTATATATACATATAAATATATTATATATATATATATATATATCTACATAAATATATATATATATATATATATGTATATATATATATATATGTATATATATATATATAAATATATATATATATATATGTATATATATATATATATATACATAAATATATATATATATATATATGTATATATATACATATAAACATACATATATATATATATATGTATATATATATATATATATATATTTATGTAGATATATATATATATATATATATACTTATGTAGATATATATATATATATATATAGTAAGAAATAGGAAATCTATCACCGATATTTTCAAAGAAATTATGAAATATTTTAGAAAGTAAATTGCAAAAAAATCAGAGAAATCATGAGTAAATAAATACATTTCCTATACAAGAATTTCCAATCCAATTCACGAACTAAGTCAGAATAAATATAAGCTTAAAACCACATAAATGAAGTAATTAAAAAAGCTAGAGGGGGCACTCAGTTGAGAGCATACCCTCGCCACGCCAAGCGGTTTTATTTTGTTCTTAATTCCACTGCGTAATTGTATTTCGATGTAGTTTCTTAATACTTATATTTTGATGTACTTTATCCATAATGTTACAGATTCATCCTTGGGTTATACCCAATATGACTAGCGAATTTGGTCAAACTCGGTTAAGTAGTTTTTGTAATGTTTCTAATAAATCAACTAACAAACAAACAAGGGTGGATACATACCCTTCACAAAATCAGCAATAAAGATTTTGAATAATTTTTTTGGAAAATTACTATCAAATTTGGTCAATATCGGTTAAGTGGTTTTTGTGTAAAGTTCCTCATAAATTAACTAACAAACAGACAAGGGTGAATACAAGCCCTTCGCATAATCAGCAATACAGATTTTAATATTTATTTTCTGAAAAATTACTACCAAATTTGGTCAATATCGGTTAAGAAGTTTTTGTGTAAAGTTGCTCACAAACAAACAAACGAACTAATAAACAGACAAGGGTGAATACATGCCCTTCGCAAAATCAGCAATAAAGATTTTAAATAATTTATTGAAAAATGTCTTTCAAATTTGGTCAATATCGGTTAAGTAGTTTTTGTGTAAAGTTCCTCACAAACAAACATACGCACTAATAAACAGACAAGGGTGAATACATGCCCTTCGGAAAATCGGCAATGATTTTAAATAATTTTTTTTTTTTGTAAAATGAATAGCAAATTTGGTCAACATCGGTTAAGTGGTTTTTTTGTAAAGTTCCTCATGAACAAACTAACAAACAGACAAGGGTGAATACATACAATTCGCAAAATTTGCAATAGAGTTTTTAAACTTTCCTTGAAAAATCGACTATCAAATTTGGTCAACATCGGTTAAGTGGTTTTCGTGTAAAGTTCCTCACAAACATGCACTAACAAACAGACAAGGGTGAATACATACAATTCGCAAAATTGGGAATGATTTTAAATAATTTTTTTGAAAAATTACCATCAAATTTGGTCAAAATTGGTTAAATAGTTTTTTATAAAGTTGCTCACAAACAAACAAACTAACAAAATGACAAGGGTGAATACACACCCGTAGAAAAATCAGCAACAAAGATTTAAAATAATTTTTTTTGAAAAATTACTATCAAATTTGGTCAAAATCGGTTAAGTAGTTTTGGTGTAAAGTTGCTCACAAACAAACAAACGCACGAATAAACAGGCAAGGGTGAATACATGCCCTTCGCAAAATCGGCAATAAAGTTTTTAAATAGTTTTTTTTATTTGAAAAAAAAAAAACAAAAAAAAAGAGCGATCAGGTATCAAAAGCATCAAGAAGTTAATAAATAAAAAACGACCATTTATCTAATTTAAAAAAATAATACATACAAAAAAAAAAAAAAAAAAAAAAAAAAAAAACAGCTAGAGTAGACTTAAAAATTTTCTAGATGATAATTTTTTTGAGGAAAAAAAACTCTGGTTATAAAAAATACAGCGACCAGGTATCAAAAGCATCAAGAAGTTAATACATAAAAAAACCGACCAATTATCTAATTCATAGAGAAAGTTATACATAAAAAAACAGCTAGAGTAGACTTAAACTTTTCTAGAGGATAAGTTTTTGGAGGAAAAAAAAAAACTTTGATTAAAAAAAAAACAGCGACTAGGGATCAAAACCATCAAGAAGTTAATACATAAAAAAAACAGCTAGAGTATTCATCAAGAAGGTTATACATAAAAAAACAGCTAGAGTCGACTTAAGAGTTTTGTATAGGAAATGGCCACTCCCACATGACATAATGATATGCAAAGAGACCGGTTCATGCTAAGCTCAGCGGAAGCCTTTTGTCTTACGGACTCTGTGTCTTCTAGGGAAAAGAGTTCGGAAGTGAGGTCAATTAATGTGAATGTGAATGTGAATGTGAATGAGGTTAATTCTTAACAGGAATTTGAGTCTTAGATAAATAATGCATTGATCATTTCCTTCCGTTCTATGGTTCGATTGTTATGTTATATACATTAGGATCGTCATTACTTGAGAGAGAGAGAGAGAGAGAGAGAGAGAGAGAGAGAGAGAGTAAAGTAAAGATATATACTTAGAGAGAGAGAGAGAGAGAGAGAGAGAGAGAGAGAAAGTTGAAGTAAAGTAGATATATACTTGAGAGAGAGAGAGAGAGAGAGAGAGAGAGTTAAAGTAAAGTAAAGATATATACTTGAGAGAGAGAGAGAGAGAGAGAGAGAGAGAGAGAGAAAGTTAAAGTAAAGTAGATATATACTTGAGAGAGAGAGAGAGAGAGAGAGAGAGAGAGAGAGTTAAAGTAAAGTAAAGATATATACTTGAGAGAGAGAGAGAGAGAGAGAGAGAGAGAGAGAGTTAAAGTAAAGATATATATATATATATATATATACCGCTAGATAATTATGGGGTCCTATGACTGGCCAGACAGTAATACATTGGATTCTTCTCTCTGGTTACGGCTCACTTTCCTTTGCCTACACACTCACCGAATAGTCTGACCTATTCTTTACTTATTCTCCTCTGTTCTCGTACACCTGACAACACTGAGATTACCAAACAATTCTTCTTCACTCAAGGGGTTAACTACTGCACTGTAATTGTTCAGTGGCTACTTTCCTCTTGGTAAGGGTAGAAGAGATTCTTTAGCAATGGTAAGCAGCTCTTCTAGGTGAAGCACACTCAAAAAGCAAGCCATTGTTCTCTAGTCTTGAGTAGTGCCATAGCCTCTGTACCATGGTTAGAGATCTCTTGCCTGAGGGTACACTCAGGCACACTATTCTATCTGATTTCTCTTCCTCTTGTTTGTTAAAGTTTTTATATTCCATATATTAGATATTTATTTCAATGTTGTTACCCTTAAAATATTTTATTTTCCTTATTTCCTTTCCTCACTGGGGTATTTTCCCTGCTGGAGCCCCTGGGCTTATAGCATCCTGCTTTTCCAACAAGAGTTGTAGCTTAGCTAATAATAATAATAATAATAATAATAATAATAATAATAATAATAATAATATCTTATATATTAGATATTTATTTCAATGTTGTTACACTTGAAAAATTTAATTTTCCTTATTTCCTTTCCTTACTGGGCTATTTTCCCAGCTGGAGCCCTTGGGTTTATAGCATCCTGCTTTTCCATCTAGGGTTGTAGCTTAGCAAGTAATAATAATAATAATAATAATAATAATAAGACATTTACTCCACAGTAACATGGCCTGCCTCCTAGCGGTCAATTTCAGAACCTCATCGCCTAGCGGCAATTTCACAATGAATCGGAAACTTTAAGATACCGCCGAACCAAATAGCTAAGAACCACTCCCCTGTGAAGTTATCTCGCATGATTGCACCCATGCCTCTTCCTGAAGGCCTGACCTGATCGCTGAATGGGCTAAATCATCCGTAATCCATAAGGGCGAAAGTACATTAAACATTACGGGAGATTCGACCTTCTATGCGGTGAAGTACCGCGCCGCTCCCGTACGCGGTTTTTCGTTGCATCTACAGAGGGAAAATAGTTCTATCCTTGGATCTACTCATGGGTGAAAATCCGTCTTTTTCTTGGGGAATTTCGTCTTTAGGATGCTGTAGGGCTTTGTGATCTGTTTCTGGAGGAAGATACCCCTAGCAACAGGATAAGGGGTTGGGAGCAAATGGAATTTTTCGGGGTTTGATTGATTACCGGACCTTGGGGAAATGCGGTTTCTGGGTGAAAAAATGGATTTTTCTAGGTCACTTTTCTTTCGTCATAGGAAATTTATGAATGATAAGTTGTAACTTATTTAGAGTGTTTTATTTTTTCATATTTATCTGAAAACTGTATGAACGATAAATTATTTTTTCTATTAATGTTTACCGTAAACACTTCCATAAATTTATAAATATATTTTTTTTTTCGTCATAGGAAATTGATGAATAATAAGTTGTAACTCATTTAGTATGTGTTTTATTTTTTCATATTTATCTAAAAACTATCAACGATAAATTAATTTTTTGTTTTATTTACCGTAAAGACTTCCATAAATTTATAAATATACAACAACAATAACAACATCAACAACAGCAACAACAAATGCAGCCGTTTCTAGTCCACTGCCGGACAAAGGCCTCAGACATGTCTTAGTCATTTTCACCTCCACAATGGCAAACTGGAGATTATTGATGGTGGGAGACTTTAATACGATCACTCACAGCAAACCAACCTAGTATGCGTGGCCCTGACTAGTACAGTTTTGCTTATTATAGCAACACGCAAACCCTTTCACCACGTTACGGTATACGTGTGTTTTTACGTATACATAAATATATATGTATATATATGTATATGTATGTATATATATATATATGTGTGTGTGTGTGTGTGTATATATACATGCATATATTTATACATATATAAATCATATAAATATATATATATATATATATATATGTACATATATATATATATATATATACATGCATATATTTATACATCTATAAATTATATAAATATATATATATATATACATATATAAATATATATATATATATACATATCTATATACATATATATATTTATATAATTTATATATGTATATACAGTATATGCATGTATATATATATATATATATATATACATTTAAAGAAAAAAGCCTTTAAATTAATAACATTCTTATAAAGACATTAAATACCATCACAGACGCGAATCATTCATTATTCCTCAAACCTTATTTCATAATCTTTATAGCAACCCCAATAAATAATCTTTATTACAATCCCCCATAATTAGCAAAAATAACCCATAAAGATTTCATGGCCTCGATTATTCGGACATTTATGGCCCTATAAAACAAGGAGACGTAAGTGACTGAGATAACTGTATAAAAAAAAGTCTATTTCTTTTAGCGAGGCATATTTGCAACGATTCGCAGGGGTGCCCTTTTAGCTCGGAAAAGTTTCCTGATCGCTGATTGGTTGGACGAGATCATTCTAACCAATCAGCGATCAGGAAACTGTTCCGAGCTAAAAGGGCACAGCTGCGAGGCGGTGCAAATATGCATCGCTATAAGAAATGGACTATAGTTTGTTCAATTGTCCCTTTCAAATGACTTTACTTAGCTTGATGGTTCACAATGATCTCACAATTATTACGGATTCTTAATTCGTATGTCGACTTCAATGACATTAATGCCATTGTCATTGTCTTGTTATCTGAATAACTCCTATATATTATTCCTGTATTTACGATAATGAGGAATAAACTCATCATCATCATCATCATCTCCTCCTACGCCTACTGGCACAAAGGGCCTCGGTTAGATTTCGCTAGTCGTCTCTATCTTGAGCTTTTAATTCAAAACTTCTCCATTCACTCCCCAGTCGTCTCTATCTTGAGCTTTTGAATCAATACTTCTCCATTCACTCCCCAGTCGTCTCTATCTTGAGCTTTTGAATCAATACTTCTCCATTCACTCCCCAGTCGTCTCTATCTTGAGCTTTTGAATCAATACTTCTCCATTCACTCCCCAGTCGTCCCTATCTTGAGCTTTTGAATCAATACTTCTCCATTCACTCCCCAGTCGTCTCTATCTTGAGCTTTTGAATCAATACTTCTCCATTCACTCCCCAGTCGTCTCTATCTTGAGCTTTTGAATCAATACTTCTCCATTCACTCCCCAGTCGTCTCTATCTTGAGCTTTTGAATCAATACTTCTCCATTCACTCCCCAGTCGTCTCTATCTTGAGCTTTTGAATCAATACTTCTCCATTCACTCCCCAGTCGTCTCTATCTTGAGCTTTTGAATCAATACTTCTCCATTCACTCCCCAGTCGTCTCTATCTTGAGCTTTTGAATCAATACTTCTCCATTCACTCCCCAGTCGTCTCTATCTTGAGCTTTTGAATCAATACTTCTCCATTCACTCCCCAGTCGTCTCTATCTTGAGCTTTTGAATCAATACTTCTCCATTCACTCCCCAGTCGTCCCTATCTTGAGCTTTTGAATCAATACTTCTCCATTCACTCCCCAGTCGTCCCTATCTTGAGCTTTTGAATCAATACTTCTCCATTCACTCCCCAGTCGTCCCTATCTTGAGCTTTTGAATCAATACTTCTCCATTCACTCCCCAGTCGTCCCTATCTTGAGCTTTTGAATCAATACTTCTCCATTCACTCCCCAGTCGTCCCTATCTTGAGCTTTTGAATCAATACTTCTCCATTCACTCCCCAGTCGTCTCTATCTTGAGCTTTTGAATCAATACTTCTCCATTCACTCCCCAGTCGTCTCTATCTTGAGCTTTTGAATCAATACTTCTCCATTCACTCCCCAGTCGTCTCTATCTTGAGCTTTTGAATCAATACTTCTCCATTCACTCCCCAGTCGTCTCTATCTTGAGCTTTTGAATCAATACTTCTCCATTCACTCCCCAGTCGTCTCTATCTTGAGCTTTTGAATCAATACTTCTCCATTCACTCCCCAGTCGTCTCTATCTTGAGCTTTTGAATCAATACTTCTCCATTCACTCCCCAGTCGTCTCTATCTTGAGCTTTTGAATCAATACTTCTCCATTCACTCCCCAGTCGTCTCTATCTTGAGCTTTTGAATCAATACTTCTCCATTCACTCCCCAGTCGTCTCTATCTTGAGCTTTTGAATCAATACTTCTCCATTCACTCCCCAGTCGTCTCTATCTTGAGCTTTTGAATCAATACTTCTCCATTCACTCCCCAGTCGTCCCTATCTTGAGCTTTTGAATCAATACTTCTCCATTCACTCCCCAGTCGTCCCTATCTTGAGCTTTTGAATCAATACTTCTCCATTCACTCCCCAGTCGTCTCTATCTTGAGCTTTTGAATCAATACTTCTCCATTCACTCCCCAGTCGTCTCTATCTTGAGCTTTTGAATCAATACTTCTCCATTCACTCCCCAGTCGTCTCTATCTTGAGCTTTTGAATCAATACTTCTCCATTCACTCCCCAGTCGTCTCTATCTTGAGCTTTTGAATCAATACTTCTCCATTCACTCCCCAGTCGTCTCTATCTTGAGCTTTTGAATCAATACTTCTCCATTCACTCCCCAGTCGTCCCTATCTAGAGCTTTTGAATCAATACTTCTCCATTCACTCCCCAGTCGTCCCTATCTAGAGCTTTTGAATCAATACTTCTCCATTCACTCCCCAGTCGTCTCTATCTTGAGCTTTTGAATCAATACTTCTCCATTCACTCCCCAGTCGTCTCTATCTTGAGCTTTTGAATCAATACTTCTCCATTCACTCCCCAGTCGTCCCTATCTTGAGCTTTTAAATCAATACTTCTCCACTCATCATCTCCCACTTTACGTTTCATAGTCCTTAGCCATGTAGGCCTGGGTCTTCCAACTCTTCTAGTACCTGATGGAGCCCAGTTGAAAGTATGGTGAACTAATCTCTCTTGGGGACTGACCTTAATAATATTTTATCTTAATTGTTAATTACTTCTCTTGTAGTTTTATTTCCTTTCCTCACTGGGCTATTTTTTTCTGTTTGAGCCCTTGGGCTTACAGCATACTGTTTTTCCAACTAGGGCTGTGCCTTGATTAGTAATGATAATAATAATAATAATAATAATAATAATAATAATAATAATATAAATAAAGAACTTACCCCATTCTACATTTATTAATTATTTCTCAAGTTTATTTATTCCCTATTTCCTTTTTTAACTGTGCTATTTTTTCCCTGTTGGAGCCCTTGGGCTTACAGTATCCTGCTTTTCTAATTAGGGTTGTATCTTGATTAGTAGTAGTAGTAGTAGTAGTAGTAGTAGTAGTAGTAGTAGTAGTAATAATAATAATAATGATAATTATAATAATAACAATAATGATAACCATAATAACATATAAAAAGAATTTATCCCATTGACAAACTATGCTTAAAATTATTCTCGTTTTCAATTAAAAATGAAATTCTTTATTTCACCAAACCCCCAATCTTTCTTCAATACTTCATCTTGAAGGTCTGACAGCCCTTCTTAACCCATCTCCAGACTAAGGAGATGCTATAGACCAAGGTCTAAATACTACAGACCTTGAGGTCTAAATATTACAGAGCCTTGAAACCCGTCTACAGATATGGGCACCCATAACGGTATGGAGTAACCATAGTTTTGTTTACTAAAATTTTTGTTTACTCATAGCTACAAGGATACGAAGTACCTGTACAAGGTTACGTTGCTGAGAAACTAGGTCCTTCAATCCTTCGATTTTTTTCTTTATATTTTTTTAATTTTTCTTTTTTTCAAAATTTATCTTAAGTTGTAGAGCCTTAAATCCTTCGATTTTTTTTCTTTAATTTTATTTTCCCCCAAAATTTATCATAGTTTATATAGGAAATATTTATTTAAATGTCATTGTTCTTAAAATATATAATTTTTTCCTTATCATTTTTTCCTTCTTGTTTCCTTTCCTCACTGGGCTATTTTCCCTGTTGGGGCCCCTGGGCTTATAGCATCCTGCTTTTCCAACTAGGGTTGTAGCTTAGCAAGTGAGGATAATAATAACAACAACAACAACAACAACAACAACAACAATAATAATAATAATAATAATAATAATAATAAGAGCTTGTGGAATGATCTTCCTAATCGGGAAGTTGAATCAGTGGAAATTCATAAGTTCAAACTTGCATTGAATGTTTTTATATTGAACAGGCTGATATAAATATCTTTTTATAATTTATGTATGAAAGATCTATTTTAATGTTGCTACTTTTCTTAAAAGATTTCATATTAATTTTCTAATACATCTCTTGTAGCTTATTCGTTTTTGTATTTCCTTTCCTCACTGGGGTATAGTTTCCTTGTTGGATACCTTGGGCTTATAGCATCCTACCTTTCTAACTAGTGCTGTAGCTTAGCTAAGACAGTAATAATAATAATAATAATAATAATAATAATAATAATAATAATAATAATAACAATAATGATGATGATGATAATAAATAATTAATAATCATAAGGATAATTAATAATGATTGAAATAATAATAATAATAATAATAATAACAACAAATAATCAATAATAATAAGGATAATTAATAATGATTGATAATAATTGATAATAATTAATAATAGACTGTTTCGAAGGAAAGTAAATAACTTGAGAATTATGTAAAAATCACTTGAATATCAATCTACGCACATACATTTGAAATCATTATTCCCTTCGAAGACAAACCATACACACACCACACATACGAAATGACAAAATACTTTATCCTTTACATTCAGATCTCCCTGGACAATTCCATCCTGTTCGTAATACTAGGCAGGCAGTTCATTCTAATAGCCAGGCCTTCTCCATCACGAGGCTCAATACTACGCAGTATTCTAGAAGTTTTATTCCAGCTGTGACCAAGTTGTGGAATGATCTTCCTAATCGGGTGGATGAATCAGTAGAACTTCAAAAGTTCAAAGTTGGAGCAAATGCTTTTTTGTTGACCAGGCGGACATGAGTCTTTTTATAGTTTATTTATGACATATTTGTTTTTGATGTTGTTAATAGCTCATATATGACATGTCTGTTTTGACGTTCTTACTTATTTCAGAATGATTTATTGTTAATTTGTTCTCTTCATTTATTGATTTCCTTATTTCCTTTCCTCACTGGGCTATTTTTCCCCGTTGGAGCCCCTGGGCTTATAGCATCTTGCTTTTCCAACTAGGGTTGTAGCTTGGATAGTAATAATAATAATAATAATAATAATAATAATAATATAGTTTATTTATGACATATTTGTTTTTGATGTTGTTAATAGTTTATATATGACATGTCTGTTTTGACATTGTTACTTATTTTAGAATGATTTATTGTTAATTTGTTCTCTCCATTTATTTATTTCCTTATTTCCTTTCCTCACTGGGCTATTTTTCCCTGTTGGAGCCCCTGGGCTTATAGCATCTTGCTTTTCCAACTAGGGTTGTAGCTTGGATAGTAATAATAAAAATAATAATAATAATATAGTTTATTTATGACATATTTGTTTTTGATGTTGTTAATAGTTTATATATGACATGTCTGTTTTGACATTGTTACTTATTTTAGAATGATTTATTGTTAATTTGTTCTCTCCATTTATTTATTTCCTTATTTCCTTTCCTCACTGGGCTATTTTTCCCCGTTGGAGCCCCTGGGCTTATAGCATCTTGCTTTTCCAACTAGGGTTGTAGCTTGGATAGTAATAATAATAATAATAATAATAATAATAATAATAATATAGTTTATTTATGACATATTTGTTTTTGATGTTGTTAATAGTTTATATATGACATGTCTGTTTTGACATTGTTACTTATTTTAGAATGATTTATTGTTAATTTGTTCTCTCCATTTATTTATTTCCTTATTTTCTTTCCTCACTGGGCTATTTTTCCCTGTTGGAGCCCCTGGGCTTATAGCATCTTGCTTTTCCAACTAGGGTTGTAGCTTGGATAGTAATAATAATAATAATAATAATAATATAGTTTATTTATGACATATTTGTTTTTGATGTTGTTAATAGTTTATATATGACATGTCTGTTTTGACGTTGTTACTTATTTTAGAATGATTTATTGTTAATTTGTTCTCTTCATTTATTTATTTCCTTATTTCCTTTCCTCACTGGGCTATTTTTCCCTTTTGGAGCCCCTGGGCTTATAGCATCTTGCTTTTCCAACTAGGGTTGTAGCTTGGATAGTAATAATAATAATAATAATAAT
Organism: Palaemon carinicauda; assembly: GCF_036898095.1. Taxonomy (NCBI): domain Eukaryota; kingdom Metazoa; phylum Arthropoda; class Malacostraca; order Decapoda; family Palaemonidae; genus Palaemon; species Palaemon carinicauda. The sequence goes on from NW_027169479.1 coordinate 259,671, forward strand.
ATAGTTTATTTATGACATATTTGTTTTTGATGTTGTTAATAGTTTATATATGACATGTCTGTTTTGACGTTGTTACTTATTTTAGAATGATTTATTGTTAATTTGTTCTCTTCATTTATTTATTTCCATATTTCCTTTCCTCACTGGGCTATTTTTTCCCTGTTGGAGCCCCTGGGCTTATAGCATCTTGCATTTCCAACTAGGGTTGTAGCTTGGATAATAATAATAATAATAATAATAATAATAATAATAATAATAATAATAATAATAATATAATAATAATAATACGTGATTCCCAGACCTTGTATATTTGTATGCATATTCAAATGGTGACTCATCAATTATATTTATTCCTAATACCCGGAGCCCAAAGAGGAAATAGCCATTATAAGAGGTTTAGTCTTTAATCCATCTATTTTTGGTACTTCTGATGGTTTAAGGTTTCTTAAATATATATAAATATATTGTATATATATATATATATATATACTGTATATATATACATACATATATTATATATATACCCTGTATATATATATATATATATATACCCTGTATATATATACATATACAGTATATATATATAATACCCTGTATATATATATATATATATATACCCTGTATATATATATAAATATATTGTATATATATATACACTGTATATATATATATTGTATATATATACTGTATATATATAATATATATATATATATATATATATGTGTGTGTGTGTGTGTGTGTTGTTTATCATGACACCAAAACTCTGTAATTGTTATGCATTTAGTAATTATATCGATTATTTATTACTTCTCATATATATAGTTTATTTACATCCTTATTTCCTTACCTCACTGGGCTGTTTTCCCTATTGGATCCCTTTGGCTTATAACATCCTTATTTTCCAACTTGTGTTGTAGTTTATAGTAGTAATAATAATATTTCAATTCTTTATTCATTACTTCTCATATATACTTATTTATCTCCTTATTTCCTTTCCTCACTGGACTATTTTTCCCTATTGGATCCCTTTGGCTTATAGCATCCTGCTTTTCCAACTAAGGTTGTAGCTTAGCTAGTAATAATAATAATGATATTTTTCATTCTATATTTCCTTATAGCCTTTCCTCACTGGGCTATTGTTCCCTATTGGATCCCTTTGGCTTATAGCATCCTGCTTTTCCAACTAAGGTTGTAGCTTAGCTAGTAATAATAATAAAATTTTAAATTCTTTATTCATTACATCTCATATATGATTTATTCATAGCGTACCTGAGTGTACCCTCAAGCAAGAGAACTCTAACCCAAGCCATTGGAAGAAATATATTTGGAATATCCTTAGGATTTGTAACCTCGAAAAATATCTCGAAATCTATTTGCTTTTAATTTCTATCATTTCCGCCTTTGGTTCCTCGACACTCCCCCCTCCCCCCTCCTTTATCCGGTGTAGGAAATGCTTCACACCCCATGATATCCTGAACCTGTCCTGATCATTTCCTTGCGTGAGGATCTCATAATGACCACTCCTTTGCCTTCTTGGGAGGGCTTGAGAACGGACCGCAGGAATTTTTGGGTAGTGGCGTATATATCCTTTCGCTCTTAGTCTGTTTAAACAGAACATTTTGGGATCTTGCTAAGCTACAACCCTAGTTGGAAAAGCAGGATGCTATAAGCCCAGGGGCTTCAATAGGGATAAATAGTCCAGTGAGGAAAGGAAATAAGGAGATAAATAAGTATATATGAGAAGTAATGAATAAAAAATTG